>NW_007730134.1:117690-153634 GCF_000696425.1 Galeopterus variegatus
TTCATGAAATTTTAAAGTACCTATCAAGAGTCTCTTAACTGTAAAGATCAGCTGTAAGATGAAATGAAAGAGTCCATTAAAATATCATTACAGGAAGATAAATTCTTTGCCACTTTTTCTTAATTCTACTCAACAGGAATGTGACCGCCTTCCCTCCCCTGGTTATATCTAGTTATGGCTCCCTATTAAAATCCAAGGGCTGGCATGGGAGGTGTCAGCGGAGACACAGGCACACTGTCCAAGTCCTCAGTCTCTTGGCCACAGGCACATCCATGCTGTGGTCTGCTGCTCCTGATCTTTCCACCCCAACCCTGCTTCGTCTGTTTTCCATCCACTAACATCGTAACAAAATGAGCGTCACTGGCTTGGAGAGGCAGAGCACTCATCCCGAGTCTCTCAAAGCCCATTTTTAATCAACATTTAGACATTTCCACAACCTGATTTCTTTTAGACCAAGCCAACTTTCTTATAAGCCCCAAGTCTGTTCTGTTAGACCAGCTAATTAGCCTGCCCATACCAGAAGTACTCACTTTTTATTACCTTTAGAAAACAAAGCCAGGTTTGAGGAAGTGTTGGATATAAGCTGTCTCCAAAACCTCAGGAAGGGAACCCCCACCTTCCAAACCCCCTCCTCCTCCCCAGTAAGATTTGTGGTCTGGTTAGAAGGACCATTTAGATGATGAAAGGAACCAGTGGACAGCCCCTGATTTATAACCAGTGTGATTTTTTTTAATATCCACCAAATTAATATTTTTATGTCTGTTCCCCCATCAGGTTGCTTCGGTTTGAATTTCAACGAGGGGAGCCTGCCAAGATCGTGTAGTAAAATACGAACTGGATCATAAATCCCAGCAGGGGTGGGGGAACGTAAGACAGATTGCTAACACCTTTAAAAAAAAAAAAAACCATTTAAACAAAAAAGGCAGGAATTTGCTTTAAAGTACCAGGCCCAGCAGGGACTGGGAGAGACACAAGCTGCCTGAACGTGGGAGCTGGTTCGCCTCCCCACTATCACTTTTCTGAGGAACCCAACCCAGAGAAGACCATTCTGGCAGGTAAATCAGGCCCGTGGCTTTTCATCAAAAGCCAGTGATGTCTCTCTGGGATGTGTGTTGGAGATAAGGCAGAAATGCTCTCAAATGAGCACCTTCCAAAAAGTCAAGTCTTCACGCAGCTCTCTCTCTGGAGTGGCCAGTCACACAGCTCATCAAAGTCACCTTTCATTAGTGCCAGGCCAAGGGAAATGCATGCAGCTGGCAAGACGGAGTCTGAAGCTGTGAGAAGAAAGCCATGTGTTTCCTTCCTTAGACTAAAATCATTTCCCTACGAGGAATAAAGAGCTTTTACAAACTTGGATGGATGTGTCTTGTGGGGAACACATTGATTACTCTCACACCCTTGCTGTGCACCAGCGGGAGAAACAGAAGCCCTTATTTGCTTGGTTTTATAACAAGTTTACTATATTTGAGCATATATGGCAAAGTAAATGTCCTTATGACCTAGCTTATTATTACACCGATTTGGATAAAGCACAGGTCAAATCATGTCGGCCGAAACATAACTGCTACCCACAGCAGAAGTCTGATGTAACTCACTTGATAGCCTGTGAAACAGACGCCAGTTCTGTCTGTCAACGCCAGCATTATAAAGGCATCTCACTAAACCCCCTCAGTGGACAATGCTAAATCCTTGAGCAATGTCATCTCTTCATTCTGTGACTTGCCTGTCCCTGGATCTTAGGACACACAGTGTGGACCACAGGAGCCAGATGACCTACTCTTAGCAGTTATAATGAGGGGCACCCCCAGTGTCACAACTTCACCAGGGACTGAGTTTCACCAAAACACATCTACAGACCAAACGACCCTTTCTCACAACACTTTGCCCAAACACCCTTTGAACTTTAGTTTTACTCACTCTGGGTTCAGATCCAAAACCATTGCCAAGACTTTCGGAACTTGGGAGCAGGAAGGTGCAGCTCCTGGCCAAGCAGAGATTTAAGAGACTCACATAGATTCGAATGTGCAAGGAGCCAGAATCTGCTCTGATTTTTTGGTTCAAGGATATAAAGGATTTGAATTTGCCAGTTATTTATTATAACTACAGATGGAGAATTATCGAGGTAAAGATACATATAGACATAGACATAACCTATATATATTTTTAAAGGTAATGTTGAGTTTTTAGTTTAATGGTCTAAAACTTCGGCAAACTCAACTACTTACACGAGTCCTCATAAATGAGACACAAGTCTCACATAATCCCAAAGTAAAAAAAAATGTTTGAGTGTGTGCTAGAAAGGATATTAGTAGAACAATTACTGAAATTTGAAGAAGGTTTGTAAGTTAGATAATAATACTATAGCAATGTTCATTTCCTGGATTTGATAACTGCCCTGTGATTATGTAAGTGAATTTAGGAAATACTTACAGAAGTACTTAGGGGTAGCATGTCTACAATTTACTCCCAAACTTTGATAACTGCCCTGTGATTATGTAAGTGAATTTAGGAAATACTTACAGAAGTACTTAGGGATAAAGGGGTAGCATGTCTACAATTTACTCCCAAAACATTCAGAAAAGAAATAACACACACACACACACACACACACACACACACACACACACACACACATGCACAGAATGATAAAGCAAACATGGCAAAGTATTAACATTTGGGGAATCTGATGAAGGGTATACAGAAATTCTTGGCACTATCTTTGAAAGTTTCATGTGGATCTGAAATTATTTCAAAATAAAAAGTTTTTGGTTTTTTTTTAAGACTGCCCATTTAGGCCTTCTGTTGCTTATTTAAAGTGCAAGCCTAATAGAGTGTATTTGTAAGTTCCTTTGTTTGCGTCCCCACATCAATCTAAAAAGGATTTGACATAGGTCCTATTTGAATTTTATTTAGAACTATTAATCTTGAAGAAAAACAGACAGTAAGGGAGCAGGGGGCAAGACTGGCAAAACTCAAGTTGCTGCCAGTTAAAGGAATGCCCAGGGAAGAGGGATTCTGGAAGCAGAAGACCTGGAGGCCTATAGAGTTACAAACAATGGGATATTTACCTCTGTGGACCTCAGTTTCCTCATCTTTAAAATGAGGGACATAAAGGCAGGGTGTGTTGAGGCTCGATATAGCACATTTTACATTGTGTAGTGCCTTGCACCAATTGGGTGTTCAATCAGTGGTGTCTGCTGGGAGTTGTGTCACCTCTCCCAACCTCAAGTTCCAGTGTCTGGAGCAATGGGCTGCCCCCCACCCCACCCCCATGGCACATGGTAGGGGCCAAAGTTAGGCTCCACGTCGGAGTGTCTGTGAAAGCTCATTGGGGAAGGCTCTACTTGGCACCTGGAGGACTGTCACTGCCTTCATACAAGCCTTCCCTGTGCATCTTTCTTTGGTTATAGAAGGATCCCAACCACACTCCTTCCTGCAGATCAAATCTCATTCAGGCTGAAGGCCTGCTGACATTCATTAGCCCAAAGCTGTTTTTCAGAGATTTCTACTCACTCTGAGTTAAACATGTGGGACCCAGCCCTGAGCTGAAATGAAGACTGCGCTTTCTTCTCTTTTGACCAGAAACACCATTCTGCTGCCACGGAAACTGATGCGTCTGAGTACAAAGTGTCTGTTCCCCGTACCCTTCAAGCAAAACATGGCCCAGGTTCAACACGCACGCACACACCTTCTCAGCCCATAAAAGTCAACCACACCACTGAATATCTAAAACCCACCACTCAGCAAACACTGTCTCCTTCCTGGAACTTTTGGGGATGTGGACAACATCCTGTCATTGAACATGTGTGTAGCTTGAACTGGCGATAAATTGAGGCGCTAATCCTGATGCATGACAGCACCTGCAGTAACAGAGAAGAACGTCTCAGCAGACGACACATATATAAATCACATTTATTTTCGTAGCACATTTAAATAATGTTTTGGCCCTGGGGATTTTCCGCCAAGTAATGAAGCATCACCCAATGAGAGTCGGCAACGTTGCTCCAATCTGCAGTGCCTCCTCACAGCAGAGGAATAAAACATGTGATTTATATGGATGTCATCGGGGTGGCGGAGGGGGCTTCCTTTTCCTTGCACAAGACATTGCTGTGCATCCGGATTAGAGATGAGATTTATCTGCAAAATAAACAAAGAACAGGCCCCCCATTTTCTCCCTTAATCACACCAGATGAGACATCAAACACACACACACATGCACGTACCCACTTAGCAGCACACACCCACCCTCCACATGCACGCACATGCACAACACGGGCAGGTCTGCTAAGAGATAAGAGAGAGAACAGTCTGAATAAAAGATGATGATTTGTGCCTTGATGAAGATTTGTCTTATCAGCAATTCCTTGCAGGAGGCATGGAGCTCCTGGGCTTCAGTTGTCCTTCTGCTATGGTCATCAGTCCACATCAGGTGGATGCCAGTGGAGATGCCAGCCTCGGGGGCCTGAGACCTGCCCCACATGCAATGGAGAGAAATGAAATCTCTATCACACATTGCAAGGTGGTAGTGCAGTTCCAATTCATCCACCGCTTTCTATCTTGTTATTTTCAGGGAAAATATGGCTTCATTCTCACAAGATTCTCCTTTGGATAGTCACAGGGATGGTTGGTCCAGCTCACTCAGGATGAATAGGATGAATTGCAAACTGCTCTGTTGAAAACAGCATGAGTTCTTAGTCTTTTCTCTTTCTTTCTGCCTTCCCTCCTTCCCTCCTCCTCTTTCTTCTCCTGCCTACCTTCTTCTTTCCTTCCTTCCTGGGCAGTCCGTAGAGCTCCCCAGGACTGTACGTCTTCACTGGAGGCCACCATCTCCCCTGCTAAGTGTAGGTTGCTTCGGACAGTTAGAGAAATATATAAATTACATCTCAGTGGAGCATCATTCTGTTAGAACATGATTTATCACACACAGATTTGGATATGCTACAGTTCAATCTGTGACTGCCAAAATATTTCAACTCCATCCAGAAAACAGTGAAATGAGAATAATAACTCACATTGTTATGGTGCTTTACAGTTAGCAGAATAAGTCCCTATACTGTGTACTCTCTCAGCTGGCCTTTGCACGAGCTTGTGTGACAGTAGGCCAGTAAGCAGGGCATGATCTTAGATGCAGTCGTGTGCTTGGTTCCTCACTGCTGCTTCAAGGACTGAAGGTACTTTACTTTTTTCCCTCCGGTTTACATGTTTCAGGATCCCTGGAGAAACCAAAAACAGAAAGTCTCATGATTTAATATGGAAAACCATTCCTTGGCCAGCCAACAGTGGATAGTGGATGGCTGGTGGCAGCCTCAAAGGCAGTGATACTAAACAGCCAGTTTCACTTGAATCCACCCAGAGTCGAGGTCAGGAGCTCTAGATGCCACCTGGATATTTCTAAATGAGGGTTACTTCCCAGAAAAAACACGTTCTCATATTCCTGATGTATATTCCATTTTCAAGCCAAAGGGTGAAATTTTCATTTGCTCAGATCTGATTTTTGTGGAGTGGAGAGAGACTCTCATGTTACCTTGTGCAAAGTTTCCTGTGCCTTTGGTGAAAATAAGTACATTTTCATATTTTGGTCCCAGTCACAAGTTTGGAGTAAAGAAATGCCAGCCCAGATCTCCCCTTATGCGTTGCAGTTGTCACGTCAAGGGAAATCCCAAGTAACCACCTGTGTCTGCATGTAAATATGCTCTCTACTTCTCATCATTTTCATTTCTCGTCAATGTCACAAGGGGACATTTTTAATTTACAAAGATGATTGCCCCACATTAACATTTTTTTAAAAAACACTTAGGAAAAGCAGCATAGCCTAGCAAGATTAGTCCATGACTGTTGGAGAGGGTCAGCTTACCCCTAAAAATAGGTTGGCCACCTGTCACTGTTTGCCTGGGGCAGTTCTGTCCTATGCGTTTGTCCTGGCTTCATTATTAATAGCCTGTCCTTCCCTCTCACAACTGCCCCAGTTTGGATGCCAAATCATATAGTTACCCTACCTATGAGCTGTAGGAAAATGCAGTCAAAATAGGTCTTATTCTTTTAAGGGCTTTGAAATCAACCTGAAAATGAAACTGGAGGAGTGAAAAAAAGGACATTGTACAGTCAGTTCAATTATTCAGCCACAGAAGACTTGGTGAGATTGTATCTGTTTTGTTCATGTAATTCTAATTATGAACCAATAATGTGGAATAGAACTAATTTTATTATAACCACTAGTCTGCAATAAAGCAAATGCACACAATAATTTGTGGAGTTGTGAGGCCCAGATACGGATTAACTCAAGTGCTCCTGCAGACGGTCAGGGGAAGGCCATCTCATCTCCTGGGTGGTGTGGATGGTGGTCAGGGGGGCGCTGGCCTGCACTGGGTGGGGATGGTGAGCTGTGAGTAGATGGGAATGCCATGCAAAAGCAGTTCCAAACAGTGTGAAAGCCAGGCCACCGGGGCGGGCAAGTGATGGACACCCCACCCCCCACCTGGACCACACGTGGCGCACACCAGGGAGCCTTATCACATGTCCCTTTGCCATGAATGAGCCCTGGCTTTCACGAAAGGAATGGCAGCATTTTTTAATTATTGGGGTTTGGCCTTTCTTGAGCAAGGAAGGGTTGTGCCTTTTCACTCTTGGTGGCAGCTGCTGCCCTGTTTAAGGCACGGGTTTTTTATGTACCCTCACTATACCTCCCCAATGGACGCAGGACCAGCATTCCCCAGTCACAAAGTCAGAGACTCCAGAGTGTGTCATCTCTGCCTGGTCAGCTATTCTTTTTATCCTCCAAGCCCTGGCTCAGGCCCCAAACATCACAGGAAGCCTTCTCTGACGGTTCCCCTCCTTTATCTGCACCCTCCACCCCGGGCTTTCTCCACAATAAGCTCACAGGGAGTTTAAAGTGATTTCTCTTATGCTGCTGCTCACATTTCTGCCACAGTACTTACCCTCAGTGGCAACTGTTAACTTTCCTGTGTCCCCTTCTAGAGCCTTAGTGTCTTGAGGTCAGCAATGACGTTGTTCTCTGGATGTCCCCGGCTAGCCCAGTGCCTTGCATACAGCCCTGGGTCCTTGTTTGTGGAATGATTATGTGGGCAGGATGAGAGCCCACTTGGAAAAAAATAAGTAAAACAATAATAGGGACAGTGTATTTATTAAGCACTTTGCACATATACTTGTATATGTGTATATGTTTTTTGCAGTCTGATTTTTTTAACTGTAGTTAAAAAAAAGCACATGGCATCTTAATGTTTTTTAAGTGCACTGTTGACTAGTGTTAAGTATATTCACATTGCTGTGCAACGAACCTCTAGAACTTTTTCCTCTTGCAAAACTGAATGGCATGGTATGTTTTAAGTGCTTTGGAGGCATTATCTCACTTAAATCTCATAGTACTATAGGTAGGAATAATCATTAATCCTATTTTCAGACAAGAAGTTAAGCAACCAGCTCAAGGTCACACAGATAATAATTGGTAAAGATAGATTTGAAACTCATGCATCTTCATTAAACTTTGCCTAGTAGTTTTATACTAAGAAAAAAATCCATAAAATTGCAGATTTGTAGAAACTGCAGATTTTTGTTTCACCTTCTGCCAGATTTTCATCTTTTAAAAGTAGTCTTTAAAAAATTTACTGGAAAATAACATGAAAAAAAAATCCATGCTTCTTTATGAAGTTTATTATCTGGATCTAAGAAAAATGAGAAGATTTGCTGTAAAACATCTTTTGGGGATGATTCATAGAATTTTAGCAAAGAAAGGCATCTGAGAGGTCATTGAACCTGGCTCCACTACTTTACAGGTGTGGAAACTAAGATTCAAAGGGAGGTGGAAGTTAAAGGAGGGTCAGGTTCGGAACACAGAGTTCTCACCACTCCCTGGTGCTAGCTGGAAGACATTAGGCTTGAATGTTGATGATTTTTTTCTTTCTGAGTAAGAGGTAGGCTAACAACATTTTGAATCAAATGTGCTTCAGCCTATTTCAGGCAGGGTCTGTGCCCTCAGTCCCAGCCAGGACCCTGCTCCAACCCATCCCTCCAGTGTGACACTCACCTCTCTTCCTGTCTGCCCACCCCCACGCCCATGCCCCAGATCTGCTGTCCTTTACCCTTTACTCTATAGCCCCTTCTTAAACAAATATTCTGTAATGCCTCCTTTTTTCTTTCCAGGAATGAAAACCAGGGATAATCTACCTGAACACATAGTCTCAACCATGACAACAAAATCAATATAATGCCCTATCTGAAATACAATGGGAAAATGGAAGAATTTGTGATAAGATATATTTGCCTCCTTTTTTCTTTCCAGGAATGAAAACCAGGGATAATCTACCTGAACACATAGTCTCAACGATGACAACAAAATCAATATAATGCCCTATCTGAAATACAATGGGAAAATGGAAGAATTTGTGATAAGATATATTTGTTTCAACAGGGAAATGTTCCAGCTGAACTACGAAAAGGCATGCTCCTGCCGGTCAGCCCACGGGTGCTTCAGCGGATCGGGGCCCGCGGAGCAAGTTGCGTAGGCGACTCGGATACCACGGGCAGCCTTTGTCCCACACAGGAGAAACACTCTTAGTAAAACTCTGAACACAGTGAAGAGAATCTTCTCATGATCTGCATGGTGGAAAATACTAAGTGCCAAAAACTAAGAAAGTAATAACTTTAGGAAGTTGCGTAGGCGACTCGGATACCACGGGCAGCCTTTGTCCCACACAGGAGAAACACTCTTGGTAAAACTCTGAACACAGTGAAGAGAATCTTCTCATGATCTGCACGGTGGAAAATACTGAGTGCCAAAAACTAAGAAAGTAATAACTTTAGATGAGTCATCAGCCCCAGAATCACAAGGTTATGGGAAAGCTTGCCCCCAAATAGAGGGCTCCTTTGCCATTTTTTAGTTTTGTCATCACCGAAGCTGGGAGATGTTGGCAGAGCTGTCGCCAGCCATTCTCCTATCTAGCACCTATAGTGCACATGAACCACGGTGACAGAGAGGACACAGCCGCTACCCTCATGGGGCTTAAGGCTAGAAGAAAGAGTAGATCTCAATTGTATCATCATATAAAAATACAAAACCACACACTGTGGGATGGTTTCGGGATGCTGTGAGGTTACACGCAGGGGCCTGGCTTGGTCTGGAGCTCTTAGGATGTGAATCATTTCCACTTTAATAAAAATTAAGTACCATTTACAGGGCACCTGCAATGTACGAGTCCCCCACCAATCACATGCCATATGCCTTCTCCACTTCTGCAAAGTAGGTATTATTATGCCCAATTTACTGGTAGAAAAACCGAGGCTGAGAGAAGTCAGGAAACCTGCCCAAGGTCAGCAGTGGCCACACCAGGGTTTGGATGAGGTCTGGTCAAGCTCCAAAGCGTCCGTCTTTACCCTGTGTTTCCTCTTCCTCCCACCAGGATCTCCATAAGCATCGCTGACTGTTCTCACACGACGAGGAGAATCTGAGACCCTCACTGTCATTCCACTGATAATCTGTCTTTGGCCCCGGCTTGTTCCCCTCCAAACTACCTTGCCTGGGCCACCAGGCTGCTCATGCCCCTCTCCTGCCTAAACCCTTCAGAGCACCCTGGTCTCCTGGTATAAAACTCCTCAGCTCAGTACAGCACGCTGGGACCCTCTTTTGGTTTATCCCTCCTCCTCTCCACACCCCTTGCTAAGAAGGAAGTGCTGTGCTGGCTCCTCTGCCTGTGCCCACTCCTGTGTCTATAATGCCCCTGCCCCTCTTTCTCACCTCTAATTCCTGTCTTCCAAAGCCAGGTCCTCAAGGGAAGCCGCCCCTGACTCCTCCGTCCTCACAGGCTCCTCTGCACGCTTCCTCTCCAGCCCAGCACCCATCCCACAGATTGGGAGTGGGGAGTATTGCCAGCGGGTCTCCCTCCTGGGCCTGGAGCTCCTAAAGGTCAGGGACTCCACCTGCCAGGACCCAGTGCAGCACCTGACACGTGGAGCCACTCATTAAATACCTGCAAACTGAATTAAATTGACTTTCATCATCATAGAAGACAGTGGAAGAAGAAAAGACACTTTTTTTATATCACTTTACAATTTTGGCTGCAGTGTTTAGAGTTAAGCAAGATTCATCAATAAATACTAACAATCTAAAATTCTCAATGGTTACCTTTCACCATTTTCACTTGCCAAATATGTGTAATTTAATTAATTTCCCTTTCCTAGAAATATGAATATCCTTATAAGAATAAATTTCAATAACACTTTTTTTTAATGGAAAAATACTGTCTTTTGGAATATTTTAATTTTATCCACAATATTCACTCTCATTCCATTGACTGGCTCTGTACGTCTTTTATTTAAATAAATGGGTCTCAAGAAAAAAATAAATAGCTCAATTATTACATGTGATAATTAATCTCTGAAATTAGAAACTGTCTTCTGTCCAACTGATTTACTAAGAACGCGTTAACGTGCAAAGAAACGTTTTAATAATCTGCCTTCTGAAAATTTTTTTGAAAAGCCAATAGCTTTCTGGAAGTGAAAACGCTTCTTTGTAATATAACACATGGTTTAAGTTTTTAAATCTTGTACCAGTTATTGTACAAATTATTTTGACATTATGGCGGTTACACATTTCAAAAAGGGCTTGAAAGAAAGGAGTCCCAGGTTCCGGCATCCCCCACCGCACCTCCAAATAAGCCTTGCCCCCAAAGTCCCAGACTCATAAGGCAAGAATTATGCTAATGCTAGAGCTGCAGACAATTACAATTCCACAGAGAAGGCACCAGGGGGCACTGCAGGACCACGTTTTGTGATTTCAGGCGCCATTTTACCCTTGGATTTAGACAATAATTTCTTGAAAAAACTATTAACCTTCTGAGCTCCGGACGTCATTTTATTTATTGCTTTCGATATCTTATCGCCACGAAGCTTAACTAGCCGGACTTGGAAGGTTATTTTAAAGGACAGTGCTCTAAAAAGAGAGACACAGGCTTCCTTTCGTTTTACCTTCCATAGAAGTCGAGAGAGAGAGGAGAGAGAGGAGAGAGAGGAGAGAGAGAGAGGGGGGGGGAGAGAGAGAGAGAGAGAGAGGGGAGAGAGAGAGAGAGAGAGAGAGAGAGTGTCAGCAGACAATTGAGGGAATACAAAAACTAAAATACATTCAGGGAATACAAAAACTAAAATGCAAAAACTGCGTAACTGTCTTCATTCATCTATTAATTCAATCTGCAAATATTTGTTGAAGCCCTTAATGTCCCAGCACCTATGCCAGGCCCTGGGCACACCATGAAGCCAGAGCCACATCCCTCCCCTCAGGGGCTCACCCGTGACGGGAGGGCAGCTCTCATCACTCCTGATAGCTAGATTTCGTCTCAGAGCACCAAAATCCGTAAGCAAAAAGTGGTATTTTCTATTTAGACCATTTCTCTTTTCACTGCTCTTCAGAAATACAAGTTTTTCAAAAGAAAATGGTAAAATGACTGCTCTCCAGATATGATAGTCTCAGACTGAACAAGGATTAAGACTCTCTTCTTGGGGGGTGCTGGCTGGTTGCTCAGCTGGTTAGAGCCTGGTATTGATAACACCAAGCTCAAGGGCTCAGATCTCCTTACCAGCCAGTGGCAAAAAAAACAAAAAACTCAATTGCTGGAACTGTGTGTTAAGTGACTGAATTTTTATTAACCAAATAAAATAGATGCTTATGGATTTGGGGGATGTTTTTTCCTTTCAAAGTCCCATGTTGATTAGCATGAGTTATGTTGAAATTTAACAAGAGATGGGGGAAAGTGCTACCACACTTGGCTTCTAATGTAGCATGTTCTCTGGACCCAGCTGGGCCCTGATGGGCAGTGCTGGCACCAGAGCTGGTCAAAGTAGGAAACTGGAAGTCTGTTTCCTCCCTCTCCCCCCTCCCCTAGTCCCAATGGTTTGTACAGACAAGTATATGAGAACAGACTGTGACATAGACATTTTACATTCATTATCTCATTTAATGCTCACAGTGACCCCACAAGATATCCCCATTTACCAGATGAGCAAACTAAGGCTGGAAGAGGTTAATTCTTTGCCCAAGGCCGTACAACCATTATCCAAACCCAAGTCTGTTCACCCCCAAAGAGCATGCACCCTCTGCTGCTCAATGGAAACCTCCTAAAGAACCCAAAGATTGAAAATGAACATCAACTGACTCGCTTCAATGTTTCATTTGAGAACAGGGGTGGCAGACACTGCTGTGTGCACACCCAAACCCATCCCCTCTTCTTCCTGTGTGCACAGCTGGACTACATGTCCCAGCCTCCCTTGCAGTAGGTAGGGGGCGGCTTCTAGTGGAATGCGAGCAGAAGCGAGGCACCCCACCTTCAGGCCTGCCCGCCTCCTGCACAGTCCTTCCCTCTCCCTCTCGACTTGCCCCCACCAGGTGCAGAGAACCCAGCAGCAAACATCAAGGCCCTCAGTGATGGTGGAGCCACAGAATGAGAGCTGCTTCAGTCCCTGAATCACTGCATGAAAGGTGCCCACCAAACACTGATATTAAGTGGTTCCACAGTCCAGAGAGTGATATCCTTTTCCATCACTGAATATGCTGTGTTCAAAATGAAGGCGATATCAATATAGAGAAAAGCAGAACTGAGAATTTTAATGACAGACTCTTGGCCAGATCAGGACCGCAGTGTATTGTCTGCAGTGTTTGTGATTCCAGCTGGGTCCCCTATGCTGAAATTAACTTCGCCCTCTTCTGGCCTGCCACGGCACTTCCAGAAAAAAGGATGTTCTGTGAGTGCTTATGGGTGACTCCTGTCGTCACCTACCTGGCTGTATGCGTTTTAGACCTGCGCCTCCGCCATGCTGTCGTCCTCACTGTGCCCATGGTAATAGGGGTTTGCTCAATTGGATAGTGACGTTTCCAGAAAAACCAGTCAGGAATGATACCTGGATTTTTGAGAGTTGTGACAAATTGGGGATGCAGCATATGGTGGCAGTATTTGGCTGTTGGGATGTGTTTTGAGAGAGAGAGAGAGAAAGAGAGAGAGAGAGAGAGAGAGAGGTATCAGCAGAGTAGGGGTATAGTACTGCTCTTGATATTAAAGTAAATCTGATTAACTATTATAGTGGACACTGTTTGGGGCTGTCCATTGTTTTCTCTCCTTATCCCCTTCTTCTGCAGCAGTTTCCTCCCTCTCTGATTTCAGGAGGAGGAGCTGGGGTGGGTGGAGTGAGTGCCTGACCCAAGCATGGCTATTTGGAATGCCCCTCCTCCACCAGAGTCGTCAGCCAACTAAAATTCACCCCTGGGAACTTTCTGCTGAACCTTGCCCCCTCTCCCTACAGGCATTCAAGTTGCTTTTCTGTCCCCTGTAAACTAAAGGGCCGGCCTGTGGCTCACTTGGGAGAGTGCGGTGCTGATAACACCAAGGCCACGGGTTCGGATCCCATATAGGGATGGCCGGTTGCTCACTGGGTGAGCGTGGTGCTGACAACACCAAGTCAAGGGTTAAGATCCCCTTACCGGTCATCTTTTAAAAAATAAATAAATAAATAAATAAACTAAAGGAGGCTGACTACTAAGGCTATCGACAGGATCCACAATATGTATTGTTCTAATGCATGAGCACCTAACTCAACCCAAATTATAAATTACATAATTACCATGGTAAAATCCAAAGTTAATGATGAAACGAATTAACACATAGTTTAAAAATATAAAAGTGTTCTGTAAGTACTACAAATGAAATAAGGTTAATTAAAGTAATTTTCAAAATATTAACAGAACCGTAATTCCAGCAAGCGTAGGAACATTATCAGCACACTTGCATTATTAAAGGATTTTAGCAATTTATTAGAGCCATAGATAGAGCACTTATATCTGTGAAGGTCAAAAAAAAGATAAGCTACTTAGCTTTATTTTTGTAAGCCTATTTTGTTTTCTACATACTGTTGCATTATTATGTATAAGATTTAAACTGCTGTATTATTTGTAGATTTCTATTTATAAAAGAGGTTATCTTGTTTATAGGAAAAATAACTGATTAAGTTTAACCATTCACAAACAGACAGTTATTTGTAGGTACTTAAACATGAAGATCTATTGGAGCATGGCGATTCATCATTTTTAGTGCTTATTTGAATGCCTATAAGAGCACAATTGAGTACAAAGTGGCGATGTTTCTGTAGTGCTACTGCTACTTTGATTAATAATGAGCAGATACAGCTACCATTTTTAATTTTTAAAATGCAAGATTATTCTGGAGTAAATTAACCCAATCACACAGTGCAAGTAAATTAATGTCAGTTCATTACCTAATAGCAAAAATAATATTAACCCAAAGAATTTAAATCCACTTCTGACACATATTCAATTTTTATAATGTTACATTGACAGTTTTTCTGGATTATATGTGGTGGTTTCCAGCATTAGCTTCTCTGCTAATTGGAAATGTTAGGAGTGAGAACACAAGCATTCCGGTGGTATTAAAAAAAAGGTTGCTTCCAGAATTGATCTAGCTATATTTCAATCCAGACACCACTAAAATACCATTGGGGATTTTGCATGACAAGCCTGCTGTCAACTCATCTAGTGAGAATTCAGGGTTTCTGCTCCCCTGGCATAAGTGGATTTTTTCCAAAGCAGCCCAACAGCTCTCATTTGGAGAACTCAGGTTTTCCAGCCCTCACTGCCCCAGTCTGCCCTGGGACAGTGGAACAGTGCTGTTACTGTCTCCAGCAGCACCTTGTGGGCTGTTGCCCATGTTTTCACAAAATGGGGATAAACATGGTCCACGCAGGCTGGAGGAAAGGCCCTGAACTCACAAAATGTCTCTTCGGCCTTACGGCTTTCCAAGTTGGGCAATTTATGTTGCAACCTTGAGAACAGCAAAGCAAATACAGCGCGTGCCCACTCTTTGCTTTTTTGTTGAATTCCCCACGTTCAGACCGGGAGCCCTCTGACTACTGAAGTCTCAAAAAGCGAAGTGGTAACGCTGAGTCCTTTGGCTGCTTTTGCCACCAGTTCTGTGTACTTTTTCTCCCACCTGGAAAGTTCCAATATATCTCTGGGCTTTTGCTTGCTACGTATGTAGCTCTCTGGTGACTCTGGTCTTTATCACGCAGAACAAACCAGGCCCAAAGACAAAAGAGGAGAAAGCAAATGACTACGTGGTATGGGGGAACTTTCGAGAACTCCTTGTAGTAAGACTTCTTAAGAGCCCAGCTCCTACACATTTAGTACAACTTGCTTAGGTCATGGAAGTGATTCAACTATTTAGAGCCAAACTTTTCTAGCTTTAAATATTTGCCACATTCTCTGTTGCAATTGTGGTTTTCATCTTTATATCATAAATTCTTAATCTTCTTGGAAATGTAACAAACTCAACGCTACATTTATTTGTTAGTTTTTTTCTGAACATAAGCCACACAGTTTATAGACCAGTCTAGATAAAATGAGCTTTTTAAATCTCCTAATCAGTCATTATTTTCAGTGTTTACTCTCACTGGCTGCTTTATAATTTTAAAAAATATTAGTATAATCTTTTTTTCTGATTATAAAATTATTACATCCTCTTCATAGGAAACATGGGAAATGGGTATTACATTATTAAAAATTTACTTGTGATCTCATCACCCACAAACATTGTTAACATTTTGGTAGATTTCTTTTTTTCTTCGCTAATTGTACTGTGTGCTAATTTTTTAATTTGATCTGAGATCATAAATATTTTCTCAATATTTATTATCAATAAATAATCTTCAAAATTGAGCTTTTTAATGACTTCAATAATATTGCATCACTGAAATATACCATAAGGTTCTTAACTAATCTCTTATTGTTGGACACTATACATAGCATTCCAGTAAATATATTTCTACATAAACCTTTGGCCACATATCTCATTAATTACTTAGGATAGATTCCTAGAAGTAGAATTACTGGGTCAAAGTGTAGGAGCAGTATTAAGATTTTTAATACATTTTGCCAAATTGCTTTTTCCAAAAGATGCTTGTCAATCTCTGCCCCCACCGCAGGAGTGAGATGTGCTGGCTTACTTAGGATAGATTCCTAGAAGTAGAATTACTGGGTCAAAGTGTAGGAGCAGTATTAAGATTCTTAATACATTTTGCCAAATTGCTTTTTCCAAAAGATGCTTGTCAATCTCTGCCCCCACCGCAGGAGTGAGATGTGCTGGCTCGCTGCGTTCTCGTCCACGTCGAGGTGAGCTGTATTTTCATCCTGGCCTATACAATAGACACCTCTGTTGTTGATTATTACGTTGATGTAGCTCTATGACTTTGTGAAAAACCCTTAGCAGCAAGAATACAAATTGGGAATGGTATTCACTGCCCAAATGGGATAATGAATGTGAAAATGCCTTGTGAATATAAAATGTGAGGCTTTCTCATTACTGCAAGGCACCTACCATGGCTATTGCAACCCAAGAAAAATTAGCAACCAGGTATGCACGTTATAAACAAAAAATGAAATTCTATGGAAATATCGATTTGAGGTTTTCTTTTTTTAAAAAAAAGGAAAGGTGACTTTCTTATTAGCGCATTTTCTCACATCTCCTTCTGAGCTCACCAAAACACAACTATGCAGTACCTGAAATCCAGCGTAAGCCTGCTTACCTTTAATGTGTGAAATACAGTTGGATATTGTCTTGGATAATGCAGACTAAACCAATAGTTAACACCTTTATGGAGGGTGGATTCAGGTGTACTTTGTATTTAGCTGGAGTTAGTGTAAACTCAAGAAATTTTTCACTGTCACAACCCAATGCACAGTCTTCCCTCCAGCCAGGCCACTCTATCCCCATAATGTGATATTCCACCCAGGTTCTTTCCCGTTTCTCCCCATAGATCTATGCGGCCGTATTTCCCAGGATCTGCTTACCTGTGAATCCCACAGGCTCACTCTGGCTTAATACTGCATTTCAAGGTCCTTTCCTCATTTACAGAGTGTAGATATTTCTTCCCCACCTAGGCTGTAAACCATCTGAGGACAGTATTCCTTTGCATTTGAAGCTCTGTGTATACTCTTGGCCATAAATTAACGTGCCCCTGAGGTTGAGAAAGAGAGAGTTTTACCCAGGGCCAAGGAGTCATTTTCCAGTAACTTCACTGGAGAAACTTTCTCCAGACTTTGTCCCTGTTGGCGTGAGGGGATGGAGGGCATTGGCAGAGCCTCCAGCCACATTTCTTCTGGGGACAATTTTTCCCTCATTAATTGTGCTGACAGGATTAAAATAGCTCATAGCCCAGCGGCAAAGGCAAATGTGGACAGTTTAGTTCCTTTTCCTTTTGTTCTTACCCTACTCCCCCCAGTCACCCTCACTCTCTTTACTAAATATGCATCTCCTTTCTGATTAAATGTCACTGTTTTTTAAAATAAAAGTAAAGAGGGGGGTTAGCAAGAAATTGGTTAATGGACACAAGGAATGATTACGTTTTGTAATGATAAACGTGATAACTATCTTGACTTGATCATCACACAGTGAGTGTACACAGGTATTGCTATTCAACTCTGAACCCACAATTATGTTTAATAAATTATTTTCCAATTAAAAATGTAAAAAATAAAATAAAATGAAAGTAAAGAAGAGGACGCATTTTGGTATAACCATTATGATCCCTAACGTTATGAGGGCAACAATGTCGTATTCACATTTTGGAGAGGTGAAACTCAATTATGTTTTAGTGACAATCCTAGATACATTCCAATTTCCAGAGGCTTAGTTAGGGGATGTGTAATTGCAAGAAACATAAACCTACCCAAATTATTCAAGGCAAAGGATAGAATAGGTTAAGGGGGTTACACCAGTCTTTCCAGCATACTAGGCACGAGATCTTTTGTGATTTATGAAAGGAAACAATGATTTTAAAGGTGCTGAGAAGGACTGTGCTGGACTACGGAATTGCTACAACAATAGAGAGGGAAAATTCTTTGCTTCTCAGCAGGCAACTGGTAGGGTTCAGAGAACCTTTCTAGTTATCCAGAGCTGTAAGTGAAGGTTGGTGACGCCTGGTTTCAACTCTAATGGAATGTAATGATTGTAGCATGCATGTCTACAGCTGGGACATCAGGCCCTGGGCGATGACCCAAAACAACTTTCCCCAGACTTTACAACACAGTTACGAAAAGAGCATTTGGCAGCTCTCCTTGAGAAGAGGTTCTGAGAAAGAGCTCAGCAACCCAGCCAAATATAATCTCTTCCCAAAATTAGGTCAAAGTTGTTGGCAGTAGCTGAGGACTTAAAGGCTAAAATCAGAGTGCTGACCAGTCAATCACTAAAGCAAATTCATTATTGGCTTTCTTCAGAAACCATTTCATAGGATTTATGTGTCCTATTGGCAAGAATGTCTTAGGAACGTATATTAGGGGGAAAAGTTGAAATCCATGTTTGCACCCACCACCACCAAAGGAAATCATTCCATAATCCAGAACTTTCCACTACTCACTTTGTTCTGTCCCATTTGACATTTCCCATCCATTTTACCTTCCTTTGAATTTTAGAATCATCTCATAGCTACTAAAAAAAATTAATAGTTAAGGCCTTCAACACCAGGCTTTCTGCAGTTTTGGGAATAGTTTTGCTTTACCCAGCCTTCCAGACTCAGGCACGCCAGCCTGTCTCTCCCAGAGCCTTCCAGCCTCCACAAACACCAGCAGATGAAGCTCGGCCCATCACTGACGTCACTAGAGTGACCAAAAGACGAGGTACTAGTCTACCGGGATTTAGTTCCAGTGATGAAATAAACACCAATTCCACCTTTAACCCTTTGTGATAGACCAATTCCAGGGGTTGAGCTAACAGGATATGCCCTCCTTAAACTGTAGACTTCACTTCACAGGTACCACGGCTGTGAAACCTGAGGAAATAAAAGAGAAATACAGCAGTCCCCTTGACTACTGGAAATTCTCTTTCTGTTAGAGTCCAATGAGATGAACATGTGAAAGGGCTTTGAAAATAATAAAGTGCTAAGGAAATGTAAGACCAACAAGGAAATAACATAGAGGTATCATGTTACCTATTTCAGGCAATGTTGAATAAATACTATCATTAACATTTTGAATTCAAAGTTCAAAAGAGAGAATCAAAATCAAACTAAAATCAGTCTGTGGCCCACACAATAGTGCTTTCCAGTTGGGCCATGTGCTCGCCAACCTTTCCAGCCTCTGTTGCAGTTAGACCAGGGGCCATGTGACTATCTCTGGCCAAAAGACTGTGAGCAGACTGATGGACTGTGAACCACTTTGGTCCAGAGTACTTAAGAACACAGATGGATCCCCGCACATTTGCTCATCTACTGCTTCAGTAACCCTGGAAACCATACATTGAGGTGGAAGGAACCTTGATCCCTGAGTCACCAGATGGAGGACTGCCCTCTAACCTGGAATGCAAAACTTACTGTGAGGGTTAAGCCACACAGATTTCAGTGATTATTTAATACCACAGCATAACAAAGCCTATCTTTTAAAATATACTTCCTTCTCCATTTTAATTAAATTCCTTCAGGAATTTAATGCTCTTCAGAGATGCTCACGATGAAAGGAAGTGATTGTAAATGGTGGAGTTCGTGTACGATGTCTATACCATCAGTAATTTAGGTATTGAAGAAAAAAGTCAATCCCAAATTAGATAACACTTTATACAGTAAATAAACTTCTAACCTAATGGTTCAGTTTAGTAAAACAGCTGACTTTGGCACTCACAGGTCTTATTCTGATCCAGTCATTTATTCTCTCTAAGACCCTAAGTAATTTAATCTCTTCTCTGCTTTGGTTTTAAGATGTAGAGAAAGACCTGCCTCAGAGGGTTTTGGTGAGCAATAAAAATAACTGTAAAGCACTTTTCCGGCACAAAGTGCTGCATAAATGCTTAATGATTTCCTTTAATGATATCATGGACGGGAGCACTGTACTTTTAAGTGAAATATTTTCATTTGAGTTGTAGCATGTAATACTCTAGATGTCAAGGCCTGATGGATGGCTGAAATAAGGATCTTTTGTTTTTTCTAAAGTCCAGAAAATTTAATCATTTCTCCTTCATCTCCAAAAATTACATCTAATTAAACACACGCAGACTCAGATCTCACAGAGGAGGTTAGTGATGCCACAAATGATACGATCTTAACGTCATCAGTTTTTTTCATGAATTCTGTTTTGGAGGGAAAAGATTCAGTTGGCCTCTTTTTATGGCTACTTGAACTTAGAAAATCATAGCCTTCTATTATGCTGAGCCCAGATCAGAGTATCAAGGGGCAGGCATTTACTTTCTAAGGGAGTTGAGCATTTTGTTCTCTAGAGCAAGAAAGAGAGCATTTGGTCAAATAGATCCATCTGCCATGAAGAGGCCCCATTCTTCTCTGTAATTATTATAGGTAAAGAGTAAGAAGGGAAAAGGCAGGGACAATTCTTTGGAGAGAACGGTCTTCAACTTTTTTTGTCATTGTTATAAAAATGTAGTTATGAAACTCTTTTCTTATTTTCTATGTGTGTCCTAAAATAAACAAATTTGAGAAGCTCTACCCTACATCAGTTTGCAAACCTCTATAACTCTATTCACACAGATGCTCCAGCTCTGAGTGATTCCAACTCTCAGACACCAGCTCATAATACTTCCATTTACAGAATACTTACTTTGTCCCAGATTTTGTACGATGCAATTACCACGATCTCATGTAGTCCATGCAATAGTCCTGTAGGGTAGGAATTATTTATCCCATTTATCAGATGAGGAAATGATGCTCAGTGAAGTAAAGTAATTTACCCTGAATCATACAGCCAGTAAGAAGCCGATCCTGGGTTCACACCTGGGCTAGCTGCTCCCACAATCTGGGCTATTAACCCCTCGGCTAAATGCCCTTTTACATAGCCTTGTCCTTACCCGGTGGAGGAAGGGAATGGGGGAGATAGAGGAAGGAAGAGAAGGAAAGGGAACAAAGGTTACTGCTGCTTCTTTTTCTTAGAAAGAAAGACTGTTCAGAGCTGGAAACAACACTGCAGATTTTCTAGCCACTTGCATGCTTTTTAGAAAAGGAAACAGATTGCTCAGACAAGTGAAATGGCCTTCACAAGGTTATGTACATAGTACAAAGCAGCATGTCGGGGACAGAACCAGTATTCAGGAGTTCCAACTCCCAGTTACACTTTTTCCACCATAGCACCTACCACCCCACCCCCACCCCCAATTATTTTCCAGAGCCGGGGTCTCATTACATTGCCCAGGCTGGAGTGCAGTGATCCCTCTACTGATCACCACGGGGGTTTTGACCTACTCCATTTCCAACCCGGCCCATCCCCAATTCTTAAAAGTAACTTACATTAGTGAATTTACCTCTTAGTAATAAAAATTTGTTAATAATTTAAATTGTTTCGATGACCTAAGAGAGCAGTCTGTATGGATAGAAAGGCCAACCCCTACTTTTGTTCATTGCCCATTCAATTAACATTTTAAAGCATCTGAGTCGGGGTCAGCTTACTGTGCCAGGCAGGTGAGATTGGTCTCTGCCTATACCGAGCGGTTTCCAGCCTAATGAACCTAATAATTTCATGGATTTGACTCTTCTATCACACACCATGGGTCAAGAGAAAAAAAAAGTGAAGTTTGATCCAAAATATTGATTCTTTCAATAGTATTTTTCTATATTCAAACCCTTTACCTGTTTCTATAGTAGCTGAAACACTTTTAAATATGGTGAAGGAAGGTGTTTCATCCATTCATCAAATACTGGTGCACACCAACTTTATACATGGAAGCTTCTAGGCAGATGGATGCATCACTAAACAAAACAGACCAAAGTGTCTACCTCATGGAGATGACATCCTAATTGGGAAGGACAGAAAATAAACAATAATAACGTAATGAGTAAGTAAATTATACGCTATTTTAGGAGGTGATGTGGGTGAGAGAAAAACAAAATAGCAAAGGGTAGGGGGTATTTGGAGTTCAGAGGGAAAGAGGGGCAGACTCATTTTAAAGAGGCTGGCAGGGCAGGACCCATTGAGGATATTTGAGCCTGAGGATAACTAGGGGAAGAACGTCCCAGCAGAGTACACAGCTGGGGCAGGTTCCTACGGGAGGAGTGGTGAGGAGGCCGGTGCTGCTGAAGCAGCGTGGATGGGAGGGGAAAAGGAGGAAACGAGTCACAAGATACGCAGGGGTGGGAGGGGGCGTGCAGGTCCGCTGTAAGGACTCTGGCTTTGCTCTGAGTAAAAGGCAGAGTCCCTGGAGGACTGTGGACAGAGGCATCGACAGGATGAGACTTAGGTTTTAAAAGGATTGCTCTGGAAGAGGCAACCAGCAGAATGGGAGAAAGTATTCACAAACTATTCATCTGACAAGGGATTAATATCCAGAATATACGAAGAACTCAAACAACTCAACAACAAAAACAAACAAACAAACAAATAATCTGATTAAAAAATGGGCAAATGAGCTGAGCAGACATTTCTCAAAAGAAGACATACAAATGACCAACAGGTATATAAAAGAAGGGTCAACATCACTAATCATCAGAGAAATGCAAATCAAAACCACAGTGAGATATCATCTCACCCCAGTTAGAATAGCTGTTATTAAAAAGACAGAGAATAACACATGCTGGTGAGGACAGGGAGAAAAGGGAACTCTGTTGGTGGGAATGTAAATTAGTCCAGCCATTGTGGAAAAGAGTATGGAAGTCCCTCAAGAAACTAAAAATAGAACTATCAGCAATCCCACTGCTGGGCATTTATCCAAAGCAAAGGAAATTAGCATACCAAAGAGATATTTCATCCCCATGTTTACTGCAGCACTATTCACAATAGTCAAGATGTGGAATCAACTAGGTGTTTGTCAACAGATGAATGGATAAAGAAAATGTATCTATATGTGATGGAATACTACTCGGCCACGAAAAAGAATAAAATCCTGTCATTTGCAGCAACATGAATGATCCTGGAAGACATTAAGTTAAGTGAAATGAGTCAGGCACAGAAAGGTAAATACCACATGTTCTCACTCATATGTGGGAGCTAAAAAAAGAAAAGTTGAACTTTTAGAGTAGACAGTAGAATTGTGATTACTAGAGGCAGGAAGGTGAGGGGGGAGAGAGGAGAGGGAGAGGTTGGAAAAATAAATTCCAGTTGTGTACAGTAGTGCTAGGCATCTATAACAATTATTTATTATATGTTCTCAAATGTCTAGAAGAGAGGAGCTCAAGTGTTCTCATCACAGAGAAATGATAATGTCTTATGATGATGAATATGCCAATTAACCTGGTTTGATCACCACACATGGTATGCTTGTACTGGAGTATAACTCTGTATCCCATCAATATGTACAACCAATATTTGTCAATTAAAAAATAAATTTTTAAAATTAAAGATTTTTTCTTAATGGTTCAAAAAAAAGGATCACTCTGACGGCTGTGTTGAGAACATACTTCAGAAAGCAGAAAGTAGAGGCCAGGAAACCAATGAGGAGATACTAAAGTACCTAACTAAAGGAATCCAGGTGAGAGATGACAGGAGCCCAGACCAGGGTGGTGGCAGCGGAGGCAGAAGAAATGGCTGGATTCTGGATACCACAGGTTTTCCTGACAGATTGAACGTGGGGAGGATGAGCAAAAGACAAAAGTCCAGGATAATGCTAAGGTTTTTAGCCCTAGCAGCTGGAAGCCTGAAGATGCCATTTCCTGAGATGGGGAGAACTTGGGTGCAGCTGATTTGCTGTGGTGAATTTGGGAGTTCGGATATGGTCAGGTTCAACTTGAGACATCTATTTAGCCATCCGAGGGGAGGAGTTGAGCAGGTAGGTAGAGATATGGGCCTGGAAAATTTGGGAGTTCTCCCTCTCCGAAAGCCACAGGACTGGACAAGACCACTCTGGGGCTTGTGCTGTCTGGCAAAAGCTGGTGAAAACAACCCATTCATCTAAACAGAGAATTTCATTTTCCCAAAGATATGAGAAGAGAAACAAATGATTAAGAGCAAAGGGATTGTTTGACAATTGTTTATTTTTTTAAAGTCTCTAGATACAAAAAACATCAGGAAAGTAAATTCCATTTTTAAATTTATTTTTTTCAATTACAGTAACAGCTTAAAACTCACAAGGGTCTGAGCAAACAGCATGCATGGAATTTCTTGTGTGCATGAAAATATGCACACAGAGAAAACCAGACAGTGCAGCAGAGTCCCAGAGGCTGTGCCTTCTATTCCTGCCACTGGGATATGAGGTTTTATGAGCTGGCCCAGCATCTGACAGTGCTGGACACAAGAGGAGACGAACCCCAAGTTAATCCCCATGTAATTTCTATTGCACTGGCAGACATTGATATAAAAATGTCTACCCTTTTAGACTGTACCATCTTTACCATCATGAATGGAAGGCTGAGACACTCTCACTATCCTAATCTCAAAATGGTAAAAATGTTTGGATTGCAAGGTGACCAGTGCCTAGTCATTCATTACTTTATTCTTTCACTAAGTAGCTGTGGAAAGCCATTGCAACTCCATCCACATGCAAGTGGGAAGGCAGCCTGCCCTGCAGGAGGCAGCTGGCCTCAGTTTCCAGGAAGACTCCTATAACCCTGCTCAGCAGAGGAACCACTTTCTCTCAGTCTGCTTCCCACTGGCCTCGCCTCTGCATCCTGCTGTCCTATCCTGCCATCACATCCTGCCGACACAACCAGCTGAAACCTTTTGGCAAGGAATTAAGTGTGCTCTCAGGAACTCGCTGTGCTGCTGCAGTTGGTTACTGTCCACTGTGTGCATTCACTTTACCTCCAGAGTTGCAAGCACTGCAGTGTGTAGAATTCTGCCCTTCATGGCCATGCAATCAGACCCCAGCAGTCTCCAGCTTTGCACCCTTCCCCGGTGAGCGCTATGTTGTTTCATCGCGCCAGCCTACGTGTGTGAGTGCAACAGTGCAGATGTTGTGTGCCCGTGAACCAACCTCTTCCTGCTTCCCGGCTTTAAATTCCCCTGTAAGTCCAGATGGCAGACCAGTGTGTCTACATACCCACAGCCAGTCCTCCCTTTCTAAGCAGTCCTCCAAGGAAATTTTTCTTCTGCTGGCATCAATGCCGCTGCTGTAATTGCTCATAAAGCCATCCATGGGACTTGCGGCAGGCGCCTTTACTAAGCTCTGTAATTAATTCTTGGAAAGCCCATAGAAGGAGCTTGTTCAGAGCACTGTTAAATCAAAAGCAGGCTTCCTGTTGGCCTGCTCAGATGGAGCCCTGAGAGTTTAAAGCAGAAAATGACCCAGGCTGAAGAAATCTCCTTACATTCATTCCTCCAGCGGTAGAATCTTTGTGCCGCCCAAGGTATAAATAGCATGCCTGGGCCATAGACAGATGCAGAGGACACACCTCCTCAGATGCACAGAGTCCTTAGAACTTTAACTATTGGCTAAGCACTGGTTTGCTTCACATGATTTTCTTCTACTCTCTCGTTGGCTTGCTTGTTTGTTTGCTAACCCTGAGGTTGTTCGATACATTTCAGAAACATGTGGATGGGACATATATCACATAGCCAGGGGCAGACTAGTCCAGCTGGTTGATGGGCCCTGGTCTATATGCATGAGCTCAGCTTAGAGACGAAGATGGAGAAGGAGGAGAAAAGCCACAATTTATCAAGTGGCAACTGTGCCTCTGCAGTGGTTGACCCTTTTACACACATTCTCCCAAGAGTTCTAAACGGACAGAGTGGTGGTGTCCATGGTACAGAGGGAAGCCTGCTGTTAGTGTCGTTGTATACCACAGAGGGCTTCATGTGGATGCATTGGACCACAGCTTTCTTTCTCCACGCCTAAATAGAAGCATAGTGCCTTGCACACATTAAAGACTAAGTAAATGTGCTTACTGACTCAGTGAAACTTATACTTAGTCACTAGTTTTAAAGAGAACTTGCCTTTTCCCTGCAGAAGAAGTTCTCAACTGGGGGTAATTTTACTCACCAGGGGACATTTGGCAATGCCTGGAAACATTTTTAATGAT
The DNA here is from genome assembly GCF_000696425.1 of Galeopterus variegatus. Classification (NCBI taxonomy): domain Eukaryota; kingdom Metazoa; phylum Chordata; class Mammalia; order Dermoptera; family Cynocephalidae; genus Galeopterus; species Galeopterus variegatus. Next base: position 143,635 of record NW_007730134.1, read on the forward strand.
CACAACTTGGGCAGAGGATGCTTGCTACTGCATCTAGTGGGTAGAGACCAAGGATGCTGCTAAACACTCCACCATGCACAGGACAGCTCCCCTACCCAACCCCAGCAAGAAATTATCTAGCAACAAATGTCAATAGCGGTAAAGTTGAGAAATCCTGATCAATATATGTACAGCCAAGGCCAACCAGTGGATCATCAATTGTTGGTCAATATTTAAGTTATAAAATGTTAAACCCATAAAAGAAAATGGTGAATCCCATAGTATCTTATAGTAGATTGCATACTAGAACTGCCCAACGATGTGTCCTTTACACTCCAAAATCCAGACAAGAATCTAGCACTAAGATTAATACCACACACCTAAGGTTGGGAGATATCTGAGAAAGATTGGGATGCTAAGCCAATGCATGTGGGGGAGTTAATTCTGAGCTATCATATGAGGTGAAAATTCAAGCAATATGCCAGTACAAAAATTGGCCGACCCCTAAGGCTTGGACAGAGGCATTCCTGAAACTTCTCCATAGGGAGACCTCCACAGCACAGAGCATATGTGGAGGTTCTACAGTAACTAATGCCTGTGCTAGATGAGACTACGATTTTAAAACACATGAGGTAGTCAAATGCCAAGAAAGACTCTCTACAGCTTCAACAAGTAGTTAAGTTCAAACCTGAGGAACTAAAGCAAAACCAGCAGCACTTCTGACTTAAAAAAATAAAATAAGCATTTAAAAGTGTTTAAAGAAATAAATATAAAAAATACCATGGTATTACCAGCAAAACAGGTGGATTTGAAAAACAAAGACCATAGTATTTAAACACAGTCGTTGAAATAAGAAACCCAATAGTTAAACAACAAGCTAGATAGTATTGAAGATAACTTAGTGAATTGGGAGAGAACCCTGAAGAAATTATCCTGAATACAGCCCAGAGAGATGAAGACATGAAAAATACAGAACAAAAATTAAAAGACATGAAGGATAGATTAAATAACTCTCCTTATTTACAATTACAACACAAAGATTCCCAGATTGGATTTAAAACCAAAATTCAGCCATGTGCTGTTTATAAGAGACAAACTCCCAAAATTATTCAAAAAAGCTGGGAAAAAATGGAAAAAAATTTTAGGTAAATTATAATCAACAGAAAGCTAATGTGGCAATATTAATAGGAGTAAAAACAAAATTCAAGGTGAAAATCAATGGGAATGAAGACAGACATTACTGAAAGGAGCAGCCCATCAAAAAAAAAAAAAAAAAAACTCTACCAAAAATTAACTTTCATTTACCTAACAAATGTACTTGAAATACATAAAATGAAAATGGATAGTTACCAGGAGAAACTGACAAAGTATAATGGTACTGCCATATTCTAATACACCTCTCCTAAAAACTGAGAGATCAAGAAGGCAGAGGCTCTGTAAAGAATTAGGTGATATGAATAACACTATTGACAGCCTTAGTCTAGGGTGTACACACACACACACACACACACACACACACACGTATATAAATATTTGTGGATATACATATACTCTATATATACACACATACATACATCTAAGTGTGTGCAGACATAACGATGATGGTCTATAGATATTTATACATACACATATGTACAAAATTCCTCAAAAAGTTTAGGGAAAAATAGAATTAAAGATAATATGAATCTTTCTGTAAATTTTTTGAAGTACTCTTGTATAGTGTTATATATAATATTGTGTGTACATAAATAGAATCGGGTCCAAACAAACAGAAAGCACAAATGCTTCTCATTAGCAATTTACAGTTACAGAATTTGAACCTGTACCAAATCAGAAGAAAATTTCAAAAAACTTACATTATGCAGATCATGCTCTCTGTCCACCATAATATAAAAATTATAATCCAAAAATAAAAATTAAGGCAAAAGTAAAAAAATTTTTTGAAAATGAAAAAATACACATTTTTAATTCACGGATTAAGGAATAATTCATGCTACTTTATCAATTGCTTTTGTCACTTACTCTATCATAAACATTTCTCCCGTTCCTTTAAAAGCTGTTCTAAAATATAACTTTTAGGGTACCATGATATTCCAACATATGGAAGGCATATAATTGATTTAACCAATCCCTTATCTGGGCACATTCACATTATTCTTCATTTTTTTGCTATTATAATAACACTATAATAAACAAGAAACATTAATGTTTTTACTTCATTGTTCAGAAACATATTTTGCACCATTTTTTTCCTATGTTTCTTAATTAGAATGTTCCCAATTGGAAACCAGTTGCACAGCACTTCTTCTGAAGGGAAAGTAGCCATAAAAAGAAAAAAGAAGAAATCTTGCATTTTAGATCTTTCTACAAATATCAGATTGCTCCAGGAAAAGATCGAGCCAGGTGATAAAGGTTTATGTCACCATTTCAAAAAGAATAAGGAAAAGGTCAGTACAGATACTGCATTATCAGATGCCACCATTATAATTTATAGATCTCACACATCAACATGTAAATAACAGATGCTGAACTATTTCCTCTGCAGGTTGCCTTTAAATTGAAGTAAAAACTCTATTACCAAAGCCAGGCAAGCTAGAACAGCAAGGATGATAAATCAAACAATGATATGAGTTTCATTTAAGACCGAGAAAACAAGAGTTTCCAGATAACTACACATCATGCAAGACAAACAGTTCCGCAGATGGGAAACAAATGGGTGAGGCGAAACTAAAAGGAAGAAAATTGCATGAAATTCATCAGGACTAAAAATATTGGCAGTTCCAGGACAGGGACATTAACTGAGTAACAAGGTGAGATGCATGTGAAAACTGACACAAGTCTGCATTGCCTGAACTCTCAGGGAGGCAGCAGGGAGAGCCTGTTAACAGCCAAGACTGCCATCAGACTGCCTTGGCTGAACATTGGTGGTAGAGCTGGGGGGATCTGGCCAAGTTTTCCAAGCCTGGATTTCCTCACTTCTAAGGTAGACAGCTCCCAGCACACAGGGATGCCATGAGAATTAAACTCAAAAACCGATGTAAATAAAGGCTTCAGCACAGAGCCTAGCACATTTGCATGTGCTCAGTAAGTGTTAGCCATTATTACACAAACTTCCAAAGATGAAGAAAAGCCAGATGGCCAGCTGAGAAATGGGAACAGGAACTAGATATTGTTACTGAGCCCCTGTGATAAACTCTGTAGTTCATGTTAACATAAGGATGTAAATTCGGCTCTACAACCCATTTTTTTAAATGTTCTAAATTCTAAATTTAAAGTGGTAAAAATCTGTGTGCACATTTCCAGTATAGAGTCTAGTTATTAAAATAGATAGTTAAATTATCATGGCAAGATTTATCGCCAAACTGAAACCATTGGGCATAGGTGCAGGTACTCCAGAGACTTCAAGGGACACGAGAGCAGGTTGCCTGGGTCACCTGGGATATGCTGCCTGTGGTTGGCTGCTTTCTTTCAAGTGATGAGGGTACAGACCCTCAACATAATTTGGCAAAAAAATAATAACATTGATTTATATTTGTCAAATGCATTCTTTTGAGAATGGCTGGATGCCAAAATATAGTTTTCTGGAGTTTTTCTTAAGGATTTGGCTTTAAAATATGGAAATTCCCAAGATGAGAGTCCACTCGGCAAGAACTAATGACCCCTGAATAATTATCAACCACTGAAATTTCCTCTTCAAAATGTCCATAAAACCCTTCCAATTGGGGGTGGCTTCCAGTGCCTTCTAGTCAGAATTTAATCTGTCTATAATGGTCCTTTTTTGACTTCATTATTTTTCCAGCTTGTATTTTAAGGGGTCTTATTCATTACAAAATGAGCCAACAGATAATCATCTTTCCCTTTTTGAAAGCAAGTCTGGTCTCTTTGTTCTCAAAGTCCTAATATACTAGTCCTGGAGATTATGAACAGGCAAGATTTATGTTTCCAGAGATTCTTACTTTCAAACAAGGTGAAATGTCTGACTCCAAATGCTGCTTATGAAGTAAATGTCTCCCTGGAAAAGGAGACTCCTTTCTGCAAGGAAACATGAAGCGGCTTTCTCTTTGGCCCCTCAGTGCAGGTAGGTCTGTTTTGGGCCTTTGGTTCGAGGCTGGATGCTTTGCCTTGGCAGAGAAACGTATCATCTATTTTAATGCTGACTTGTGATGTTTTATTCACATTTTAAATCTTTTATCACTTGTGGATCCCATGAGATTTTCTCTTTTGTTAGCATTTTTTTCTGATTAGTATTGATTCTTTATTTTGCCAAAAGGTTAGGGAATCTACTGCCCTGTTGGCATGATGGCAAAGATGCTGATTGCTGTCTTCCTCCCCACACAACAAGCATCTATAGCCATTTAATTATGTAGTTTATGTTTAAAGCAGGAATGAAAGAACCAGGGATCATATTTCACTTAAATTCAGCTTAGCACGTTCTCAGAATATTAAACGTTCTCCTTCCTTCAGTTATTGAAATGGGTGTTCTCATCTAAAAGAAAATGAGTGCATTTGGTTTCGCCCAGTCTAATGTCACAGATTTTATAGTATACTGTTCTGTCAGATAGCAATAGAGTCCATAATCTCAAACACTGTCAAAAATAAATACATATGCTCTGCGGGAAAAAATAATAACTCTTAGATATTTCAGTTGCCAAATAAATTCCATACCTTCCATCAGACACAGCCTGCATATAATGGAAACACCAAACTGTCTTAAAGGCCCCCACAGAAGCTGTTCCTGCATTTATATCTAGAGGATACCAAGGTGTTCTCTGGCAATTGAATTTAAAAACAAGAAAAAGTGTTATTCACAGGTAAGATCAAAAGAGGATAGGCAGGGTATATCTAAAAATTCGTGTTGTCAAAAGCCAAGATAAATGTGTGTATCCAGAGAGAGCTGACTATATAGATGAGAGAGAGATGTTTCTTCAAAGGTCATCCAGAGTTCTGGAGCTCCTGGTGCTCTCTGCTCCACAACCACCTTCCATTAACACCCCCATCTGTGCACTTGGTCTTCCAGGAGCCTGTACTTTATAGAATCCAGAAGCTCTGAAGCTCCAATTGACTGCACGGTACTGCAGCTGATTTCAAAGCCTTCTTAAATGGGAGGAATCATAGGGGAGAGATCTGAAGATGAGACGCTGAATCCCACTTCTGCACGTGGAAAGGGAATGGTCAGTCTGGTCTTTCACTGTTCAACTCTACCCCCAGGAACAGACTCAGATTTTAGCCTATCAAGGAACGGTGGAAGTTTTACAATCTGGTCTATGGTTCCCCAGTCCTTTCTGGGTCACCCCCAAACATGCACCCCCACACACGACACCCTCCACTGTACAACGCCACAGCAGAGAAGTGGAGAGTTGATGCCTACACTGGCCCTGGGCCAGGGAGCTGACTCGGGTGCCCACACATCTCCAGCCCTGTGTGGGCAACACCAAACACTGGGGTGTTCCCTTTTGGGGCAACTCCAACTGCTCCGCCAGCTCAAGGGAGCTCTGGCCCTTCCATAAAGGGAAAGGGATGAGTCCCTGAACTCGTAGTAGAGACACACAGATCTGGACAGAGCTAGGAAAACAAGCAAGAATGTCTCCGCCCACGACTACCAGACAGATGTGGCTGCACGTGTGTGGACTGAAGCCACAGAAGTAAAGGGGTAGAACCATTATGGGTGATGCTTTCCTATTTCACAAATTTTTTTGTAATTATAATAACTCCTTAACTGTTCTCAAGCCTCAGCAGCTTAATGGCAGGTTAATACTAATACTGAGCCCAGGAACCCTGTTAGGCACCACCTGCCCCACTGAAGGACCTCATGTCCTCCCATCTCCATGGTTATTTCTGGAAATCCCCAAGGAGTGCCACATTTGCTAGACACAAATCCACCTGTGTTCTCCAGGGTATTACCTCCTTGTGGGAGCCCATGAGTCACTGGAAGGAGGGGCCACATCCTGGCCTCAGCTGCTGTGGCCCCGAGAGAGAACACCCTCTCTGCCACGCTACTGGCCACGGTGGGCACTACCATCCTCCTCAGCCCACCAGACGCTGGCCCTGCCTTTCTTTCATAAACTGAGTGATGCCCATTTTCCCACTTAAGACTTAACCGTCACAAAAATCCACATTGAGGAATGACCCCTTCCACATGTGCCTGCACCCACTCTCTCTATAGGAGTCTCTGAAGTTCTCAGACTTCTAGAAATGCCGACTCCTAGGCCCCACCCCCAAGATGCTGATTCAGTAGCTTTGATGAGGGGCCAGGAAATCTGCTTCGAAACAAGCTCCTCCCATGATTCTAAAGCAGGTGGTCTGGATAACACTTTTTTTAAAATGGGAAGAGACCAACGATGATGAGTAACACACACTAGGTTTTATAGAGAGAGGAGTCAGAGCATTTGGGGGAAACTCCATAGTGGAGAACGTGATGTATAATGTGGATAAAACATGTAGGACTGGGCCGCCCGGTGGCGCACTGGAGAGTGCGCCACTTGGGAGCGCGGCGGCGCTCCTGCCGAGGGTTTGGATCCCATGTGGAGACCGGTTCCCACTCACTGGCTGAGCGCGGTGCGAGCGCGACACCGAGGGTTGCGATCCCGTTACCGGTCAGTAAAAAAGACAAAAAGGAAAAAAAAGAAAAAAAGACATGTAGGACTAAGAGAGTAGAAAAGAAATATAAAGCATCAAAATAGCAGCCCTGGTAAGGAACCACAGCTGTGGAATTGCACAGGAAATTAACTTCCAGCTTCTTTGCACCCAAAGATAGGGGATCCAGGAAAGGATCTGCCAGCCGCCCCTTCCCATTTAACAAGTCCTTTTATGCTCTTTTTAAAACCAGCCAAACTCAGCAAGCAGAAAGGCAGTATCTGTTGGAATCCTCCATCATATGAAGGAGGAAATAATCATTTCAATGCAAAGCAGCTCAGACATGGCATTTCCTTTATTTTTTTCTCTTGAAGTTGTTTATTAATCTCAAAGTACAAAACAAAAAACTTCTTAAGATATTTTCCTCCTCTGAGGACATAGTTAAAACTTATACTCAGGAGCACTTCCTGTAGACACATATAAAGGATTTAGACAGCTAAATATATCATAATGGAAAAGTCGATAAGTAAAGAATCAGGATCATAGACTTTTTAAAGGGCTGGACAGGTACATAGGGCTATTCTAATCTAATCTCATTATTTTACTATGGAATATACCAATATTTATAAAGCAAATGTATTTCACAGGGCCTCCAGAGCCCTGCAGTTTTAGGTTTAGTTTAACTTCTTAAAAGTACATATAAAAATGTTAACCTTGCAAAAGACAGGAAGTTTTCCCCAAGCTAGTCTCTGTTGTAAGATAAAGAATTGTAGCACAGCAAGGTTGATGGCTCAAGGACAGACAAGTTACTGATTAATATGTAAAGATAATGGGAAATTGTGTAGGGAGAGAGAATGTTTGCTAAGATCAAGCTTTTGTTGGTGGATCAACTTAACCTCTTGCAAATCGCATTATAGAATGTCACTTTGTTTGTTACCAGCCTCTATTGTTAAACAATTACCCCACCTATGTTCCTTTCCTGTAACTTCCTGGTCTGGAGAATAAATGTGGGGCGAGAACCCCAATTCATAGCTAATTTCCCAGATGGAAGGAATGCCTCTCTCTTGAGGGTTCTGGGAGATTAACCCCTTCAGGGCTTCTCACTGCTTGGAAGAAATGGGCTTTGAGTAATCTTTTGCGGCTCCATCACCCAGGGGAAGAGGGGTGACAAATCTGTGGGAGGCAAAGCAACATTTTATAGTCAAGGAAACAGTTAACCAGAGATTGAAATGATTCTCTGTCTTAGTGCATTTGGGATGCTATAACAAAATACCATAGACTGGGTAGCATATAAACAATGGTAATTAATTTCTCACAGTTTTAGAGGCTGAGAAATCCAAGATAAAGGCCCCAGCAGATGCAATGTCTGGTGAGGGCCGACCTCCTGGTTCATAGATGGCTCTTCTTGTTGTGTCCCCATATGGGGAAAAGACAAGGCTCCTCTCTGAGGTCTCTTTCATAAGAGCACTAACTCCATTCACCAGGGCTCCACCCTCACTGCCTAATCATCTCCCAATGGCCTCGCCTCTTAACACCATCACATTGGTGATTAGGTCTTAATATATAAATTTGGGAGGGTCACAAACATTCAGACTATAGCATTCTGCTCCTGCCCCTCAACAATTCTTTTCCTTCTTACATAAAAATGCGTTTATTCCATCCAATAGCCCCCCAAATCTTGACTCGTTCCAGCATGAACTTTAAAGTCTAGGTCCAAAGTCCTGTATAAATATCCTCTAAATCATATATGGGTGAGATTCAAGGTATAATTCATCCTGAGGCGAACTGTTTTCAGCTGCAAACTGTAAAGCCAAACCACTTATGTGCTTCCAAGATACAATGGTGGGACAGGCATACAGTAGACATCTCATTACAAAAAACAAAAAAGGAAAGAAGGAGTAAAAGGTCTCAAGTAAGCCCAAAATGCAACAGGGCAAACATCATTAAATCTTAAAACTCAAAAATAATCTTCTTTGACTTAATATCCTGCTTTCCAGATACACTGGGGTTAGGATTAGTCCTCCAAGTCTCCAGGAAGCCCCATCCCCTTGGCTTTGCTGGGCACAGTCCACATCACAGGTCTCACTGGGGTCGGACTCACATGCCTGTGGTTCTCCCAGGCTGTAATCATATGCCAGCAACTCTGTTGGTCTGTCCCCACTCCCATGGCTCTACTAGGTATTGTCCTAGTGGGAACTCTCTGAGTTGGCCCAACCTTTGCACTGGTTCTCTGCATGGGTCACATTCCCAAGGTTCCAGGTAGCTCCATCCTTCAAAATTGAGGTGGAGGTAGCCATGTCCCCATGGCTCATGTACTCTGTGAGCCAGAGAATTTGACACCTCATAGATGCCACTAAGATTTGTCATCTGTGCTGTCTGGAGGGGTGGTCACCATGGCCCATGTTGCACTTGGGCCCACCGGATCCAAACTTGGCGCAACAGAGAAATGATGCACTAAAATATAGGGAGCGGAGTCTTGAGGTGGTGCTGATGGGCGAGCACCAAGTCCTACATGTACCTGCAGGCACCTCCTTTCAAACTGTATTGTTGCTCAGGCCCTGACACTCTGGGCCTATCATGGAGAGGCAGCCTGATAATCACCAAAATGCCTTTAAGGTCACTCTTTGTCTTAGAGGATAGGTTCTGGCTCCTGTTTAGATAGCTAAATAATCTTCTTATTGCATGGTTGTTTGGCCATACCCTTGGTGTTATCTTCTGAACACACTTTCTATTCCTTTCAATATTGGATAGGCTGAGAATTTTCCAAATTTTTAAGTTCCACTTCACTTTTGATTAAAATTTCATTTTTAAATTATTTCTCTTTTCTCACATTTTACTACAAACATTCAAGAGAAGCAAAGCTACACCTTCAACATTTTGCTTAGAAATTTCATCAGCCAAACATCCTATTTCATTGCTTCCAAGTTCTACCTTCCACAAAACACTGAGACATAAACACAATTCAGCCAAGTTCTTTGCCACTTTATAACAAGAATTGCCTTTTCTCTAGTTTCTAATAACATGTTTCTTATTTCTGTTTGAGATCTCATCAGAATAGCCTTTACTGTTCATAATTCTATGAAAGTTCTATTCACAACCACTTTGGTACTTTTAAAGAAAACTGAGTTTTCCCTATAGCTCTCTTCCTCTCGTTCTGAGCCCTCACCAGAATGGCCCTTGAAAGAACGACAGGACCTGAGCTGACAGTTCACTGGAGAAGTTCTGCTTTATTTGGGGGAGAAGCATACATTTATATAGAGCCAAGTTCCGGGAGAGGGTGGTTAGTACACGGGGTGGTAGTTGATTGGCTGGGGGCAAGTAATGATTTCTGATAGGCTGCACCTTGGCGCCGGCGAGATTGTTAGGACCCGGAAGAGAAAAGCGCCATGTTTTAGGGAGTGCCTCCGTTGTGGTCTTCTATGGGGCCTTATATTTCTTCTCTTTTCCT
>NW_007730134.1:154004-155745 GCF_000696425.1 Galeopterus variegatus
TGGGAGGAGGAAACAGGGAGGAGAAAGAAACCCCCATTATACCCCAAAGGAGAGTGGTGAACAGGGTGATTTCAAGGGGAGAGAAATCTGTGAAAGTTCCTTGGAGCCATAGGTCAGCCATCTGCTGTGTCCAATGGGCGTAAGAGGTTGTGGGGAAGATCATCCATGCATCTGCAGCCAGAGTGGTCAGGAACAAGTGCGACCGGTGACTTAGATCCATTTCAGCAAGATGTCAGGCGTTCTATTGAAGAGCAGGAAGGGTCTTCCGTGGCCAGCAGCTGGTAATTTCTAAGTAAAGGCTGGTTAAAAGCTTGGTTAGAAATTTTACTTATTTGAATAATGCAGGGTAGGTAATAGTTAGAGGTCCTACATTGGCTAGGGAGGTGACCTGTTTTTGTAGGAATGAAAGGGACTCAGCAGTGGAGGTCAAGGCTTGTTCAAGTTTATCTTTAACTTCCCATAAAGTATGACCTAGGGGCCCTCCCGACAATCCAAATAAAAAAGAAAGTAGAAAGAGGTTTAGGGAGAGGATTCAGTAGAGGATTCATCCTCATGTATGGGTGAGAGGATTGGAAATCGGGATAGGTGAAGTTTAAGGGGGTTGGTGGGATGAGGGGTGAAGAAATAGCTTTCTTGAGAGGGTTCGCTCTGAACTTCAGGCTCACTTGTAGGTTCCATGAGGTTCGGTGGGCCTTGAGGGCAGGGCTTTACCCTGGAAATGTGGATCCATGGAGTTACTTGGTTGTTTGGTAGGGAAAGCTTGGCAGCTGTGGGAGTGCAAAGAATGACTGGGTAAGGGCCCTCCCACTTAGGAGTTAAAGGACTTTGTGGCTCTGGGGAGGTGTACAATACTAAATCCCCAGGGTGTACTGGGGAGGTGTTTTGGGAGGAGGTAGGATTAGGCAATAGCCAATCCTGGTGTTTCCAGAGTTCAGCCCGAAGATGGGAAAGTAGCAGGATAGCTAGGTTGGAGGGTATGGTTCCTTGTTTAAGGATGATTCTTGGAGGTAAAGGGGACCTCCCATACATAATTTCAAAAGGGGAAAGGTTTGAAGATTTCTTTGGGAGGACCCTGAGCCTAAACAAGGCTAGGGGTAAAAGGCGGGTCCAGTCAAGGTGAAGTTCCAGAGATAGTTTAGTAAGGATGTCTTTTAGAGCCCTGTTGGCGCGCTCAACTTTTCCTGAGGCCTTGGGCCGGTAAGGACAGTGTAAATGCCAAGGGAGGGAGAGGGTTTGAGATAAATTTTGTATTATTTGAGCGGTGAACTCTGGGCCGTTGTCCGTTTGTATGGAAGAGGGTATTCCAAGCTTTGTCTGCTGAAGTTAAAGGAAAGAAAGTTTGGAGGAAGAGTGTTAAACTTTGGGGATTTGAATGGAATAGATCACGGAGAAGATGGAAAAGAGAAGATTTATCATCTGGTGTTGGAGCAGCGTTGCCTATGGTGTCTGGTAGAAGAGGAAGGAGTGAAGCGTTTGGGGTGTCAGGATCTGCGGTGGCGGCCATTCATGCTGCATCGTCTGCCTTGCAATTGCCTTGGGTTATGGGAGAGCTGTCTTTTTGATGTGCTTTGCAATGGGAGCCAATTGCTGCATGGGATATGAGTATGTGGAAAACATATTTGGAATCTGTGTATAGGTTAAAGGATTTACCTTCTGCAAGTATACAGGCCCACGTGGCCACAATGAGTTCAGCCTGCTGGTTAGTGGTACCGGATGGTAATGACTGGGCTTCTACAATTGA
>NW_007730134.1:161306-161721 GCF_000696425.1 Galeopterus variegatus
CCGCCCCGCGCGCCCCTCGTCTCGCTCGTCCTTCCGCCCACCCGGGGTCGGAGGGGTCTCCCCGCTCCGAAGGAAGGGAAGCGGGCGGCGAGGGTGTGCGGGCATGGCGGTGGCGGGGACATTTTCCACAACGTGATTGTTAAAGACTCCCCTCCACCCCCCTTAAAATTCCGGGCCCTTCCAGCCTCCACCCTCCCCAAGCCCGTGTGACTACGCGGAGACAAAGGGGAGGCGGCCTCGCTCACACGCGCGCTCGCGGGGCGGGTGGCTCGGAGGGGCGCCGGCGNGAGACTTACGTTTAGGTGAGCCGGTGGTGGGTGCGGAGAGCCAGCGCCGGAGAAAACGGACCAGGGTGAAGCGTCAGCAGCGGGAACCGCCGAGAGAGTGAAGGAGGTCTGAGAAGGAGTCCCCTCGG
>NW_007730134.1:161835-162704 GCF_000696425.1 Galeopterus variegatus
TATAGAGCCGGGTTCCGGGAGAGGGTGGTTAGTACACGGGGTGGTAGTTGATTGGCCGGGGACAGGTAATGATTTCTGATAGGCTGCACCTTGGTGCCGGCGAGATCGTTAGGACCCAGAAGAGAAAAGCACCATGTTTTAGGGAGTGCCTCCTTTGGGGTCTTCTATGGGGCCTTCTCACATATCCTTAATCCTGGTTGAGCCCCGTGTGTGACAATCGACTCATTTCACCTCTATACTTTTGTGGTCAACCAGTGATAACACCTACCCCTCAGTGTTACTGCGAGGACTGAATAGGATTTTGCGGCTAAAGTTTGCAGCAGAGTGTCTCACATAATAAGCAGTTTTTTTTTTTCCTTTTTGTCTTTTTTTACTGACCGGTAACGGGATCGCAACCCTCGGTGTCACACCCGTACCGCGCTCAGCCAGTGAGCGAACCGGTCTCCACATGGGATCCGAACCCTCGGCGGGAGCACCGCCACGCTCCCAAGCGGTGCACTCTCCAGTGCGCCACCGGGCCGGCCCCTCACATAATAAGCATTTTAAATAAACATCAGTTCTCTTCACTGAACCACTGTGTAAGTGAAACATGAAAGCTATTACTAGGCCTCTCTCTCTCCTCCCTTCCTTCCCTCTATTTTTCTTTTTTTGGTGCTGGTGGGTCGGCACCCGAACCCTTGACCTCGGTGTAATAAGCACCACGCTGTATCCGAGTGAACTAACCGGCCAGCCCCTTTCCTCCTTCAGCAGTGTAAGCAGTACCAGCCAAAAGCCAGGGACGTGGAGGACGTCCACTGAAACCACCCCTGCTGAGCGATGATTAAGAAACAGCCGCCTGGAGCCCGGGGCGCGGCCGGGAGCACGCGAAA
>NW_007730134.1:163678-177974 GCF_000696425.1 Galeopterus variegatus
CGGCGCGGACAGCTGAGCTGCTCCTCTCCCGTCGGCGCCCGGGCGGGCCTCGTCCCGGCCCCGATGGTTTGAGCTCGCCTCTCCTTCCTCCCGACCCCGCGACCATGTGAAGGCCAGAGTCCGGACATCCCGAGGAGCCACCGTGAAAGATGGGGGATGCTGCAGACCCCAGGGAGATGAGGAAGACGTTCATTGTTCCAGCCATCAAGCCCTTTGATCACTATGATTTCTCCAGGGCCAAAATCGCCTGCAATCTGGCCTGGCTGGTGGCCAAAGCCTTCGGGACAGGTAGGTGTTGTCTTCCTTTCCCTCTTCCTCTTGATGATGTCCACATCCCGGTTTTTGTTCCCGATTCTTGAATCCCCTCCATGCCTGTCTTCTCGTACACGTTCAGGGAGATGATGGGAGACCTGGGAAGAGGAGAAAGAAAGAAAGAAAAGCAGGTTTGGTCTTAAAATGCAGTCCCTTGAATGGTTAGATGGGATTTGGCTAGATTCCTTTTATTGGATACCAGAAGTATTTGGGTTGGTTTTTTTCCCCCCCAGTGAACAATTTTGTCTTGTTTTAACATGGAGTGGTTTTAATTTGTGGTGTTTTCCTCATTGTGCTGCATACATTTTTCCTTCTGTCATAGTTGTGATTACAACACCGAGAAATCTGAGTTGGTTTCTCTTATTATTGGAAGAAGGTGGATGGTACATAGTACTGTATTGATTCTGACATTTGTAATGATGGCTGGCTGCTGTTCAGTCTCCATAGGATGTAAGGTGGCCGGCGTCGAAGTGCAGTATTAATTTTTGTTGTCATTCAGCCCTCCGTGCACATTGCGTATTCTTATTAAACCAGTTATTTAAAACCAATGTTTAGTTTGCTGACTGTAGGGTGCTATTTTCATTTCATATTATCAGTGAGGCATATTTTTTGCGAATGTATTTCGGCTTCATAAATTAAGGGAAGCATAAACTCCCAACTTTGGGATTTTTTTAAATAGTGTTTTTGAGGGCATGTGCTATTGACACAGAAATTGTGTTGTACAGTAGCAATGAAACACTCCCTCCATAACCCGGTCTTTGCAAAATAACAGGAAAAGGGCCTCCTCTTGTAATTCCTTAGCTGTTGCTTTAGGAGCCCATATTGTGGAATGCTAAAAAAAATTAGAGAGCTGCTCTTCATTGGAAGATCCTCCTGAAGGTAATTTAGTCTGATAACTTTTAGGAGTAATTTTGTAAGATTTCCTTTCCCTAGTTAATGAATTTTGGATACATAATATATTTGTTGTGAAGTTCCTTAGTACTTACAAACTTTTCTTCGGATGTTAAATATAGGTTTTTGTGGAGGATAGCCGATTTCCAGTTTTAGGACTGTGAAAATATGTGGGTAAAGATTTAGTTCAGTTTTACTGCTTAAACCTATACACAGCTGAGTGTTTTCAGGACTTGCACATCTTAAATAGCAGATGAATGTCAGTGTTTGGAAAATTATTTGAATTAGTTTTTGGGGAAACTTTACATAGATGTGTTTTTTGATTATGACAGCCTTCATTTAATTTGAATTTTCATTCTTTGATATTGAACTGACATAAGGAATAAATATAATAAATCCTTTTAAAATAATCCAAATTTTAAAAATTTCTTTAAAACTAAATGTCTAGAGTAACACATAGGAGGAAGCACAAAGCGTTTCTTTTTTTTTAATTTTAATTTCTGGCACCACTGATATAAGCAGTGAAAATAATAGATATATTTTGGTTTTAACTGAAGCAGCATACTGAAGTTAATATCTATTTGGAGGGTAAATGAAAGCTATTTAAGTATTTAGAAAAAATGGAAAGAGGGAAATTTATATAGTAACCTATGTGGAAAAGTAATGTGAACAAAATGGAAGGCAGAAGGAATAAGAGAAATATTTTCTTCCCATTGGAAACTAAGAAGATACTTAACAGTACATATGTCACAATTTTGTTGTGCATCCACAAAGGCTTCTAACCAGAAATGGCCTACTTTCTGTATATGTGTCACTAGATTCTGGACCACTTGATGAACACACATTGAACATACTTGAGGAAGAAATGAAGTGAAAGGAATCTAGTATCAATGGAATCTGGCCTCTGCTGGGCGCTCTGCTAGATGTTTTGCAGTGAGTTAAACATTTGGGATTCACAACAACTCTGTGATGTGTAGGTAGTGTGTTTCCCATTTTTATAAAAAACGAGGAAGCCACTGCACAGAGTGGTTAAACAACTTTCCTACTATCACACTGTTGGTAAGTGGCAGAGATGAGTTTTTGTTTTTGTTTTTTTTTTAAAAGATGACCGGTAAGGGGATCTTAACCCTTGACTTGGTGTTGTCAGCACCACGCTCAACCAGTGAGCGAACCGGCCATCCCTATATGGAATCCGAACCCGGGGCCTTGGTGTTATCAGCACCGCACTCTCCCGAGTGAGCCACGGGCCCCCCGAGATGAGTTTTGATTTGAGGTCTAACTCCCAAGGGTAAGATATTGGTGGAGGTGGGACATACCTGTTATATACCCAACACACTAAATTACTTCATTTATTCTTACAGCAACCCTATAGATATAGTCCTTGTTTTGCAGATGAGGGAACAGGCTCAGAGAGATTAATTTGCACAAGATTAAACATCTGGCAAGTGGTATATTCTGCATGCCAGCTCAGGTCTTTGTGACTCTGAAGTCTTTGCTTTTTACTCTACACTATTCTACAGATTAATCCTTTTATTTGCACGTGTGTGAAGTGTGCACATAGTACACATTAAAGTCTAATTTTTTTTTCTTTAACATTGCGCATATCTTAACTCACTTTCAGATGCTTTAAAAGAATGTTGTTGGTAGTTACATTTGCCTTGGCAGCAGTTGAAATGGATAAAAAGACCATATTCAAAATGAGATGAAAAACAAGTTTAGAGGATCTTAACAGGGTGACTTACTAACCAGAAATTAATACATTTTTAAGAATGTTATGTTTGTACATTTTCTTTACTCTTTATCAACAGCCTCTCAAAGTGTAAATTTATATGGCGTGAATAGGAAAAAAAGAGCAAGGTTTTTATTTTTTTGATGTAAATATTCTTTGCTGTAGACATTGTTATGCAGAAAAGGTCAACAGATAACATATTTCCAAGGTATTACCTGATTGTTGATTTTGTTTTGTTTTTTTGGTGGCTGGCAGGTATGGGGATCCGAATGCTTTGACCTTGGTGTTATAACAGTGCTCTAACCAGCTGAGCCAACTGGCTAGTCTACGTGATTGTATTCAGTTATTCAAAAACTTAGCCCAACTTTCAAGTATGATTTGTTAAAATCATTCTTTTAACAGTGACATGTAGGGTCTTCAGGCATTGATTGAGTGTTTTCTGTCAGAAACTTTCTATTAACATATTAAAAAGTAGTCAGTTTTAGAACTGTGTTAGAAAATTTATTTCAAATGATGGCTAGAAATTAATTATGAGCATAGAATGAAGTACTGTAATTGAACTGTAAAAAATAAATAAAGCACTAGCATTGTAATACCTAGAAAATAAATATGGAGTATTTACTTAATTTGAAGTCTTATGTCAGGACCTGTGAATCATGTTCTTTAACACTAAAGATATTCCACATAGCCCAAATCTTAATAGGTTATTTTGTGGAAAACTGAAGATACAGTTAGATAAAATAAGAATATGCTCGTGTAGATTAATTTGAAACAATACACAGATACTCTGATTACTTTAAGAGTATCTTAAAAAGAGGAAGAAGTTCAACTATTTATATGGCTTCTACTACTATATTTGAAGAGATTAACCCATTTAAGCACGTATATTACTGAATGTGCATTAAATGTTCCGCTCCCTTAAATCCTTTGGGGAAATAGGTGCAAAACCTCTTGTGACACTCTTCCTTACAAATTCTTGAATTCAGAGTTCTTAACAAGGAATTCAAGGGATACTTCCTAGTGTCAGTTTATGATTTCAACTTCATCAACTATTTCCCCCCTTTTTATACCATTTAGTTTAGTGCTATGAAATCACTGGCTATTATAAATACATCTTGTTACACATCTTTGTATATCCCAACAGATCTTGTCAAAATGCTACGTAAAATCTGACTCTTTATGCATATATGAAGATTGTGAGAGCAGTGGGTAGCATTTTGGTTAAGAGAGACTTGTAGCACAGAGGCCAATTTGGAACATTATTGCAGTAGACTGGGCAAAAGATGATGAGGGTTTGAAGTAGGGTGGAAATGATAGTAAAGTTGCTAATATTTTTTGAGCACTTACTGTGTGTCGAGTACTTTACACATATCTTATTTTAATCCTCGTGACAACCTTAGGAGGTGGAAACCATTAATCATTCCAGTTTTACTGATGAGGATAGTGAGGCCCAGGGTTTTAGGAACTCATCCAGAGCCACCCAGTTAATAGAGCTGGAATCTGAATTCCGGGAATCTGACTTCAGTCTATGCTTTTAACCGTTATACTATATGGATAGAAGTCAGAGGAATGGAAAAGAGGCAAATGAAAGAAAAAATGTTACAGAGATTTAATCCCTACTATTCTAAGTGACAGAATTTGAGGTGCACTGGGAGTGATTTAAATGAAAAGGGAACATATTAGAGGAGGAGGTTACCTGAGGTTTTAGGGTGGATGAGGTTATCTGAGATTT
The DNA here is from genome assembly GCF_000696425.1 of Galeopterus variegatus. NCBI lineage: Eukaryota > Metazoa > Chordata > Mammalia > Dermoptera > Cynocephalidae > Galeopterus > Galeopterus variegatus. The sequence goes on from NW_007730134.1 coordinate 168,343, forward strand.
TGAGGTCTAGTGACCGAGAGGATGAATTGAGACGCCATTGACAGAGATAGAGAAAGCAACAAGTTGTAATGGGAAAGCAGCTGTTTTTGGAAACCTTGAACTTGATGTGTTTGTCAAATATCTTGTCTGAGAAATCCAATGAAGTAAGTAGTTATAAATGTAGGTCTGTAGTGTGATTGACAAGTTGAGGCTAGAAATAACAATTTGGTAATCTGTGTACAGCAATATGATTGAAATTGGAAGTAGATGAGATTGTAGAGGGAAAGAAGACAATTGACAATGAATACTTAAAATATGGGGGGGGCGGGGGGAGGCTGAGGAAAAGCAGGCAAGATTAGAGCAATCAGAGAGTTAGGAAAAGAATTAAGAAAGTGTAATAACACCGAAGCCCTGGGAAGAGAAAGTTTCAAAGGGAGTGGTCTGATTAACAGTGTCAAATGCTACAGGTTTAAGCCGGGGAGGCTGAGGAAAAGCAGGCAAGATTAGAGCAATCAGAGAGTTAGGAAAAGAATTAAGAAAGTGTAATAACACCGAAGCCCAGGGAAGAGAAAGTTTCAAAGGGAGTGGTCTGATTAACAGTGTCAAATGCTACAGGTTTAAGCTATGTCTGTCTTTTAAGGGTTTATGCTCTAATAGGGAAGATAGGATAAATGTGTAACTATAGTAGAGTTCAGGAAATCTATGGTAAGAGCCATGTAAGTGGAACAGTGATACTCAGAAGAAGACCGGTGAGATTTGGGTGAGAGGTCACTTTCAGCCTCAGTGATCTGTGAAGGAAGACCTCCGTAGTGGAAGTGGTATTTAAGCTAGACCCTGAAGAGAGTCAGGCTGAATGGAAAGTAGGCATTGTAGGTGGAGGATGTGGTTTGTGTGTAGGCATGGAGTTGTGAAACCCAGGTAGTGTTAGTGAAACAGCATAGACCAGATTGAGTGGAGGTGGTTTATGTAATAAAGTAGTGGCAGATCCAGCTTGAAAGGCAAATTGGGGCATAATTGTGTCAAGGACCAGGTTAAGGAATTTGGTATTTAATCAGTAGATAAATAAATTATCCTAAGCACATTGGATTAAAAAAACAAACAAAAAAACTGCTGTTATTAAATTATTAAATATGTACTTTGTATTAATTACTGTTCTGAGCATTTTACATGCATTATTTCTTTTAATTCTGAGAACAACTGTATTAAGTACATATTATTTTATTTCTTCTTCTAAGACTCTTAAAGCAAGGTTTCCTAACTACAGAATTATTGGCCAGATAATTCTTTTTGCAAGGGGCTGGCCTGTGCATTGTAGGATTTTAGCAGCATCCTAGGCCTGCACCCACTAGATGCCATTAGTATTCCCTACATCTGTTTGTGCCCCAGTTGTGACAACCAGAAATGTGTCTCCAGACATTGCCAAATGTCTCCTGGAGTACAAGCTGACCCCAGCTTGGGAATCACTGCAATAAAGATTGTAAGACACGCCATCCTAATTTCACAAATATTCAAATCAAAAATAAGGATTTAGAAAATATCATAGTTTTCCCTTTTTCGTAAGTGGGGAAATGGGTTTAGAGGGGTCAACTAAATTGTCCTTGATCATCCATCTTGTCAGTGGTGAAACCAAAATTAGTCTAAGCCTTTATGATACTAACATTTGTATTTTAACCTCTTCCTATAGTTTATTATAATTTTATAGTACAGTACTGGGATGAAGGCCTAAAGGAAGCATGAAAACCTTTCATATGTCAGCCTTAAGTGTATTTTTGAAAAATTTAAAAGTATGTTTGATTTTTCTTCAACAAGCCTATTTATATTTGATTATTTAGTGCAGAAGTAGGTATATTTAACATTGAACTATCATTTCTGGGCATCTCGCCTCCCTCAGTGGATCTAGTTTTCCATGTGTACTAGTTTATGGACCCTTCTATTGGTAAATTACAAATAATAGTATTTAAATGGAATATTATGTATTTATTAGTAGTTACAAGCTTGGTGCTTTAGCTGAGATAATAATTATTTCATTGATCGCATTTAGCACTTTTTCTATCCTAAGCCTAGCAGTTTTTCCTCTTCTTTTTAAACTTTGACTCTTCATCAGCATTTTAGATCATTTTAGATTAATCATTTAAGTTAAATTAATCATTTAGATTAAATCATTTAATCATTTGAATCATTTTACATTAAAGGCCCACACAGTAGTATCTTTCCAGTTCTCCTTCTGCCACTTACTCTATTATTTTCTGGGGCATTTTCCTAAAGTACTTTTTGTCTCAGTTTTCCTATTTGCTGAATAATCATGATGAGTATTCATATACCACTTTGAGTTGCTTAGAAGAAAACTTATAATTGCATTGTGTTAGAATTTATCAGTCTTACACTTGGGCTGGCATTGGATATCCTATTTCCCATTATGGAATGATGTTGTGTTTCTTATAATTATTTTAAAGAATTCTTTTGATTAAAAATATTTTTCATTACAAACTAGGAAAGATAAAACAAAGGCTAGGAATACAGCAATAGAGAGGAGCTGGAACGGCCTTTTTCGCCCTCATAGTTGCACTCTGTCGTATTATGCTTAGTCATGTTCATGATGTACCTGTAGCCTACTTTCTTGAGCTAAAGAAAGGGAAACGTGGGGCCAGCCCGGTGGCGCACTTGGTAGAGTGCGGTGCTTGGGAGTGCGGCGGCGCTCCCACCGAGGGTTCGGATCCCATATAGAGACCGGTCCGCTCACTGGTTGAGCGCGGTGCGGGCGCAACACTGAGGGTTGCGATCCTGTTGCCGGTCGCGGTACGGGCGCAACACTGAGGGTTGTGATCCCGTTACCGGTCACGAAAAAAGACAAAAAGGAAAAAAAAAAGAAAGAAAGAAAGGGAAACGTAACTGAAATAAATGTTTATTTCCCCACTCCATTTTTCACATCCATAGGTTTCTGGGATGTATGTGTATGATTTGGTAGGAGTGGTGGTGAGGAGAGCAGGGGGCTGCTGGCTGGTACAGGGATGTGTATGATCTTTAAAAGTTAGTTTGAAGCTACCATGTTTCCCCATTCCTAGTCCCTCTTTCGTACCATTTTCTATCTCTAAAATGGGAATTGTATGCATATTTTAAGTACTTTAGGCTCCCCTCGCTCAGTGGATCTAGTTTTCCATGTATACTAGTTTGAAACATTTGAAATATAGTCATGTGCTGCATAGCGAGGTTTCAGTCAATGATGGATGACATATATGCGGTGGTGGAAGCAATAGGCTATATATAGCCTAGGTGTGTAGTAGGTACACCATTTAGCTTTGTGTAAGTAGACTCTTTGATGTTTGTACAACAGTGAAATTGCTAAATGACACGTTTCTCAGAATGTATCCCCATTGTTGAGTGATGCATGACTGTATTTTAAAAGATATTTATCCTCAGCAAAGAAAAATTTCAAAGTAGATGGGTTTATTTTTTTCTGGTGGCATTCTACTACTACTTTCAAAATTTTTTTTTTTTTTTTTATGATATTCAAATAAAGAGATTGCTGACCATGTAAACTTGTTCTCTAATTTATTTGTTTTGTAGAATTTTGGATTATAATAGATTTTGAAACAGCAGAAATAGTCTATTATAGATGACTGTTACATAGATGCTAGAGCAGGTCTTGATAATAGCTTCTTGAAAATTTACTGACACTTAAAAGTATGTTTACAATAGGTAGGACAAGCACAGATTCAAAACTCAAAAGGTATAGTTGTAGATCTAGTCTAATTTCCACCTGGACCCTGAGCCAGTCAGTTTCTGTTTTAAGCAAGGTGACATCATCAGAAATTTGTTTTTCAGAAGATCTGTTGGAATACATTTAGAAATGGTTAAAATGGTAAATTTTATGTTATGTATAATTTACCACAATTAAAGAAAGATATCTTGGATGCAGAGTAGGAAATGGATTGGAGTAGGAGTAAGAGTTATGAAGAGGGAAACCAATTGGGAAGTTATTATCGTCCAGGTGAGAGATGATTGTAGCTTGAATTTGGATAGTAGCAATAGATATGGAGAGTAGTGGATGAATGTAAAAGATTGGAGATTGATTGGATATGTGGAAGGAAAGATGAGATCTTGGGAAGCGATAAGGTTGATTCTACTTAGAGAACAATGGAAGAGGGCTAGATTGTACGTGCATATGAGAGAAAGTGGTAGAGAACAGCATTGAGTTTGAGGAACAAATTCATGTGTGGAAATTCATGTGTGAAGCTTAGCAAATCTCAGGGATGAGAGATGTAGTTGGTAATTAAAATCAAAGTGGGTGACTGCCAGTCACTTTGAGGGAGATTATGGAGAGAGGAAGGCCCCAGACTTGAGAGCCAGCAAAAGAGCAAGGTATAAAGTAGCTAGAGAGGAAGAAAGAAAACCAGGGAAGTGTGGCATCTCAGAAGCCTAGGGAACATTGAGGATGAGTGAGCGTAAGGTGCTGTTTCTGAGAAAGATTAAGCAAGAAGTCTCAAAAAGATCCATTGGATTGAGCAGCAAGGAAGTTATTGATGACTTTGCTGACCACATTTTAAGGGAAATGTGGAGACAGAAACGTGACTAGGATGAAGGTGAATGGGACATTGTGTCAGTTGTGATTATCTTCACTTGCAGTAACAGAAAATCCAACTGAAATTGGCTAACAGTAAAGAGGATGTATTGGTTCATTTAACTGAAAAAGTCCTGAAGTAGGATGGGCTTTGGATTTGATTTGATTGGGGCTTCAGCTCCATTTTTCTGTGGTTCCTTTAGCTGTGCTCTTCATGTGTAGATTTCATTTTCGAGCTGTCTTTTCTCATGGTAAAAAATGGCTGTAGTAGTTGTAGGCCTCACATCCATGTACCATACCACTCAGAGCTCTCGTTTAATCATTGAATGAAAGTTCTGCATTCTCCTCCTGCTTTTTTCTTTCTCTTTAAAGAAACAAAACCATTTGATTATAAAAAATCTCAAATACATACAATAACAATAAACTTTCATGTAATCATTATTCAACCTCCACAGTCATCAACTCGTAGTCAATCTTGATTCATTTGTAAACAACTACCCCCCATTTATGTGAAGCAAGTCCCACACATCATATCATTCCATCTATAAATATACAGTATGTATCTCCAAAAGTCAAAGACTCTCTTTTTAAACATAACCATGGCTCTGCCATCGTCACAGAACAGTCATCATCACACCATTCATCAGTATTAACATTTCTGATTGTCTCATAAATGTTTTTGTTCTTATTTTTTTTTTGTTTTATAGTTCATTTGTTTCAGTCAGCATCCACATAAGGGTAATAGTTTGCAGTTAGTTGATACATCTCTTTAAGTTTTTTTTTTAATGTACAGGCATCTCATTTTATCTTCCTTATAGTTTATTTGTTGGATAAACCACAATTTTGGTCCTATAAAGTTTCGCATAGTCTGGACCTTGATTGTATTATTTAACAAGTTTGTCTTTGTTCTCTGTTTTTCTTTTTTTCTTTTTCTTTTCTTTTTTTTTTTAAAGATGACTGGTAAGGGGATCTCAACCCCTGGCCTGGTGTTGTCAGCACCAAGCTCAGCCAGTGAGCAAACCGGCCATCCCTATATAGGATCCGANAACCCGTGGCCTTGGTGTTATCAGCACCGCACTCTACTGAGTGAGCCACGGGCCGGCCTCTCTGTTTTTCTTATAAATTGGTAGTCAGATCTATAGGATTTATTGCATTCAAGTTTGGGGTTTTTTTTTGGGGGGGGGGTATACTTTATAGGTGTTATGTCCTTCTACCAGGAGGCTCTCAAGTAGTTATCCCTCTATCCTGATTTCTTCATTTATTAGCTAGAATACTTTTTTTTTTTCCTTTTTGTCTTTTTTACTGACCGGTAACGGGATTGCAACCCTCAGTGTCGCGCCTGTACCGGGGACGGCAATGGGATCGCAACCCTCGGTGTTGCGCCCGCACCACGCTCAGCCAGTGAGCGGGAACCGGTCTCCACATGGGATCCGAACCCTCGGCGGGAGCGCCGCCACACTCCCAGGTGGCGCACTCTCCAGTGCACCACCGGGCCAGCCCTGGAATACTCTTTTAAAAAGAAATTTCCCTTTATTATTTGGTTACCCTGAGTACTGTATGGAAAATTACTTTGATGCAATGGTAGCCTTTAAATATACTCCAAGCAGACTATCCTAGAGGTCACGGAACAGCAAGTTCACAGAGCAACTTAAAATGCTGATATCACAAGATTTGTTAAATCAATTTACAGTGAGATGCAAGAGGAAAAAGATGGGCTATGTTAATACACTTAGGATATGGTGCAAGCAAGGAGGAAGGGCCACATATTCCTTGAATCCTGCAGTATTCAATGGTCATAAGTCCATCTCTTTCTGCTACATTAGCCTTCCCTGCTGATGGTGTGGTCACCAGGACAGAGTTGAGTTACAAACAGTGAGGCCCACAGAGACACACAGGCCAGTGTCTTACACTTTTTCTATCAGAGATACACAGGGGACAAGCATGCCTGCCACAGCTGTAGCTTGCCAGTAAGCCTGATGATTAGCCATGGGTTTTGTGTTCCTTGGACAAAGGACACATGGGCCAGAATGGGTGTCATAAATGGGTAGCTGAATTAGTGACTCATGGATATTGTGTTCATGTATATTTAGTGTTTGTTGACTCCCATGTATATTTGCTAATCATGAGTATTTATTTATTTATTTATTTGTCCTTTTTGAGACCGGCCGCACGGCGCTCAGCCAGTGAGCGCACCGGCCATCCCTATATAGGATCTGAACCCGCGGCGGGAGCGCACTCTCCTGAGTGCGCCACGGGCTCGGCCCTAATCATGAGTATTTAGTACCTTGTATATTTAGTGTATCATGAATATTTAGTACCTAGGTACCTAATGAGTATTAAATATCTCTTGTTTTTTCCATCCCTTTCTTATGTTTAATATACATATGCTATTAACTACTTAGCTTTATTTAACACATTCTATAAATTCTGTCTATGTCTTACAAATATTTTGCTTTCTGGCTACTTATGTATACTTAAAATATCTTAAAACATTTTACCTATGTTTTATGAACTACAAACAATATTCATCATTTGCAGTAAAATTGAATAGTCTCCAGAGTAAAAGCACATTATACTGAGGTACGGGGAAGGCAGGATAAATGCTGTATTCTTTCCCTTTATTGGGGGAGATGGACCAAAGTAAATGGGTCAGTGGACCACAAGAATCTGAAAGGGTGTAAAGAATAGGGAGACAGAGCATTTCAAACCAAGTGACTAGAATTTGCAAAGTCTCTGTAGAGAGTATGGTTTCCAGGAACTGAATGTGGCTGGCAGGGACAGGACAGGATCATTCCTTTTCCTGTAGGCAAGAGCAAGGATTTTAATCATTAAATAAGTGAGAAGTCATTGAAAACCCTTGGGGATGGTGATGGTAGTGATGTGTGTGACATGACCAAATTTGCTTATGGGAGATAAATGAATTCAGGCTACAGCAGGGAATGATTTGGAGTGGGGACAAGAGTGAATATAGGAAGACAACATTAGGAATAAATGCAGTAATTGAGATGAAAAGTGCTGATGGCCTGTGGACCAGTGAGATGTGAGTTGAGACTATGAGAAGGGGATGGATTTGGACTGGATTCCATGATGGATTTTACTTGGTGATTGAGGGAGAAGGAGGCATTAATGGTAATACCTAGGTTCCTGGCTTGTGCAACTGGATGGATAGTGGTGTGTAGTTCATCCATGCAGGGAACATTGGAAAATGACCAAGTTTTGGGGAATTGGTTTTGGGCATTTTGAGGTTTTTTCAACATAACTTCAAACATATAAGAATTGTAAGAGTAGTACAAAGAACTCCCTGATACCCTTTACCCAAATTTACCAATTGTTAACATTTTGTTCTATTTGTTTTATCATTCTCTCTTCTGTTTCCTCCCTCCCACACAAATGCATATATATGTTTTATATATATATGATGTATGTGTGTGTATACATATAGTATTTTCTGTACCATCTGAGAAAGCATTAGGGACATTTTGCCCCCGTACTCCTGAATACTTAAGTGTGTATCTCCTAAAATGAAGGATAGTTTTTTATTATTATTTATTTTATTTTATTTATTTTTTTCCTTTTTGTCTTTTTTCATGACCGGTAACGGGATCGCAACCCTCAGTGTCGCGCCTGTACCGCGACCGGCAACGGGATCGCAACCCTCGGTGTCGCACCCGCACCACGCTCAACCAGTGAGCGGACCGGTCTCTATATGGGATCCGAACCCTCGGTGGGAGCGCCGCCGCGCTCCCAAGCGCCACACTCTACCGAGTGAGCCACCAGGCCGGCCCTTTTTTTCTTTTTGACCAGTAAGGGGATCACAACCTTCGGCATGGTGTTGTCTGCACCACGCTCAGCCAGCGAGTGCACTGGCCACCCCTATACAGGATCCGAACCCACGGCCTCGGCGCTACCAGCGCCACACTCTCCCGAGTGAGCCACGGGGCCAGCCCTTGATATTTTGAAGGATAGTTTTGATATTTTGTAGAATATCAGTTAAAAATCAGGAAGTTTAACCTTGATATGATATTATCTAGTCCATAGCCATATTCAAATTTGCCAGTTGTTTTAATGTTCATTATTGCTATTTTATTTCCCATTCCAGGATCCAGTTCAGGATCATGCATTGTATTTGGTTGTCATATCTCTTTAGTCTCCTTTAACCTGGAAGAGTCCTTTGGTCTGTATTTGTCTTTCATGACATTAACACTTTTGAAGACTGAGCACCCTGAGCCATATGCTGAGCTGGGCATCAAGCCCCTTCTCTGGACATTGTCTTAGATCTTGCCAAACCTCCTTTTCCCTGTGTACCTGGTAAAAGCAGCCATTTCTGTGTAGGGGCCAAATGGGCCATCACCTTGCTTGCATGTGTTGCTCTACTCTGCTTTGGAGTGCTGGGCCCTCATTCAGCAAATGTTCCCTTCCACCTTTGGTCTGAATGAGTGGGATGATGATGAGATCCTGGCTTGGGTGTTGGCAGTGCCCCAATAAGAATACCTAGACAGTGTGAAGAAAAACAAAGTTCCCAGAGACCTGCCCTCCAGACGAGAGTTGATGGAGACCCAGGAACTGGAGACCATATCCCAAACCCCTGCTACTCCTGTCCTCTGGTGCTACCCCATCTTCTTTGGCTTTCTTTTTTTTTTTTAAAAGATGACCAGTAAGGGGATCTTAACCCTTGACTTGGTGTTGTCAGCACCACGCTCAGCCAGTGAGCAAACCGGCCATCCCTATATGGGATCCGATCCCGGGGCCTTGGTGCCATCAGCACCTCACTCTCCCGAGTGAGCCACGGGCCGGCCCTTCTTTGGCTTTCTTCCCTCTTTCCCACTTCCTTTTTTCCTCTCTTCCTTATATTCCTCCCTCCTCCCCTCAGGATGACCCACTCCTGCACACTGCTCATCACTGCCACTACCACCCCCACCACCTGTCTCTCTGCCAGTGTATGTGCCCTGTCACCACTCTGCACAGCACCATTTCTGCATTCCACAAGGGACTTGGGCAAGGGTGCCTGAGAGACACCTAGAGACAAACCAATTGGCAGCCAGGCAGCCCCAGAGGAATGACATTCAGATAGAGAAAAGTCTCCTTACCCCCACTT
>NW_007730134.1:178349-195858 GCF_000696425.1 Galeopterus variegatus
CCGGGGCCTTGGTGTTATCAGCACCGCACTCTCCCGAGTGAGCCATGGGCCGGCCCTTCTTTGGCTTTCTTCCCTCTTTCCCACTTCCTTTTTTCCTCCTTCCTTATATTCCTCCCTCCTCCCCTCAGGATGACCCACTCCTGCACACTGCTCATCACTGCCACTACCACCCCCACCCCCTGTCTCTCTGCCAGTGTATGTGCCCTGTCACCACTCTGCACAGCACCATTTCTGCATTCCACAAGGGTCTTGGGCAAGGGTGCCTGAGAGACACCTAGAGACAAACCAATTAGCAGCCAGGCAGCCCCAGAGGAATGACATTCAGATAGAGAAAAGTCTCCTTACCCCCACTTTCCTTCCAAGAACACAGCAACCTGATACTCTCCCTCATACACAATGCCAGTAAGGTGGGGAGGAGGTGGGAAATCCTTCTTCCCAGTATCCCCAAAATGTTTGACCTTTCAGTGTTGATCTTTTTCCCTTTATTAAAATGTACTTTTTATCTTATGAAAGCAGTTGGCCAGTTGTCTTATCGAATGTGTCTCAGTTTGGATTTGCCCAATGCCTCTTCATGATTAGATTCAGGTTATTCAAGTCTGGCAAGACTGCCACGGAAGAGATGTGTTCTCAGTAAATCATAGCACAAGACGTATGTTCGTTCCAGTATTGGTGATGTTAACTCTTATCACCTGGTTAAACTGGTATCTGCCAGTTTTCTCTACTATAAAATTACTATTTTTCCATTTTTAGTTAATAAGTAGTTTATGGGGAGATCATTTAAAGTATCCTGTTTATCAAGCTTTTACCCACCATTTTATATCCAATAATGATTCTTTCCTGAATCGATTATTACTATTGATTATTACTATCGTTTTTTTCTCATTTATTATTTGGTATTCCACTACAAGGATGAGCATCCCTTCTTTCTTATTTATTTCTTTAAGGATGGACTCGATTCATGTTTTATCAATGGGTTATAATTCTTTATTATTATCATTATTTATTTTGATGCTCAAAAATTGTTCCAGAATTAGCCAATTGGATCCCCTTCCAACTGGATCCTGTTTTTCTGACATGGCCTCATCATTTGTTAGCATTTGCTTACTTTCTGGTACACACATGTGTGCACACATATACACAACATGTACACACATATACACAACATGTACACACACATACACAAAGATATTTAAAGCTCATCTTGTATATTCCCTATCCCAGCTCTGGAAACAGCCACTTCTTCAAGTTCCTTTTAGTGGGAAGGATATTAGAAACCAAGATATAGATGCTAGGCTTATTGCTAGTGGAGTGTTATTTAGCAGATAGAGCTAGGAAATACACACATATGTACATAACATATAGCTACATCTATTTCTTTCATTATCTATAGAGAAATATAGATATATTTTTAACACTGTGTATTCACACAGACACTTCCCATTTCATCCAGCACCATGGAGTTCATTCTAGTCTTTCTATTTTCCATATTCGTAACTCCCCTGGTCACTGAGAAACCTGACTCCCATTTTGAGTTTGAGGTTTCTTTGTGACATCTAAGTGAAGAGTTGTGTAGGCTGATAGCTCATAAGGATCTGGAGCTCAGAAGTACTTTGGTTTCATAGGGTAATTGGAAGAGTAGAAGTGGTAATTTAAGCTCGGGAATGCTGTATAGCACTTGTACAATATTTAACATGTTGTTTGGTAATGAAGTGGAGAAAGAGGTAACTTTTAATTGGTATCTTCTATGAAGGAAAGGTACTGTGTTTAGGTTCTTCACATATTTTTAGTAAATACTTGAGTGCCTGCTGTGTTTCAGGCACAGTTTGACACGCTAGTGACACAGAACAGAAAAGTGTCCTGCTTGAGGTATGTTATAATAAGAGGAGGCAGAAATAAACAAAATATTATGGGACAATAATAACTGCTTTCTAAAGAATTGGGATAGTTGATTGGGTGGTCAGGGAAGGCATATCTGAGGAGATAACATTTAACTGAGATCTGAATGGAAAGAACCAACCGTGTGGTTAAGGGAGGAACAGTAGAGGCAGAAGGAACAGTTAGTGCACAGGCTAAAAGGTCTGAACTTGGCATGTTCTAGCAACAGAAACGTGGGTGTCTGGAGCGTGGTGGGCCAGTGGGAGGTGTAGAGGATGTTGAGGTCAGAGTAGTAGCAGGGAGCACATTTGTGGAATACGGGGAAACGAGAACTAAGAAGTGTATTACTGTACTCAAGATCCCATATCAAGTAAGTGGTAGAATTAGGATTCAACCAAGTCTTTTTTAATCCAAAGCCCATACTTTCTCAAAGTCCAAATTTTTGACACATTTTGAAATGAATGTAGGTGGTGAATGCAGGTTAACTGAAAAGTTTGGTTTTGAGAGGGAGTGCTGTTATAATAGGAAAGAGTGGCCCAAGAGAAAACAAAGTTTTTCTAAGCAGGTACAGGAATAAATTATGATTACTAGCACAGAATCAGGGAGGTATTTAAGGGAAAATTTGAAATCTGGGAATCTCTTCGGGAAAAGGCTAATGACTAGAATTTTTTTTGTGTGTTTGTGACATTTTCATTCATTTATCAAATATTTGAGTTCTTACCATGTACCAGCCACTGAGTTAGGTGCTGGGGATTTATATTATGGCAAATAAGACAGATATAGTTCTTGCCCTTTGGTCATGTATGAGGGTATTAATTTCAGTACATCTGTGTCAACAGTAGATTAAAAAAAAATTTTTTTTTGCCATTTTGACAGGCAAAAACATATCTCATTGATTACTGATACTGAGAATTTTTTTTTCATGGTATTGACCATTTTTATGTCTTTCAGTTAATTTTGAGCTCAGAGTCTGTGGCTTTTAATCGGAGCTTTTTGAAACTATTAATATTTTAATAGTAAAATATTAAATTGAAACTAGTAAAATATTTTAGAAACAGTTTTTTAGATTTGGAAAATAAGGAGGTGTTCCCATGATAAATTTAGTGTGATGATATTTCTAAAATGGATTTTTCTCCTACCTCCCACCCTTCATTGTTTTAAAGAAATCTTTACCAATTGCTGCAATATGGATGCAACTGGCAGCAATCTAAGTTTATAGGAAATTGCCTTGAGCAGTACTGTCTCTACTCCCTCTACCTGTATTTCAAGCATTTCAAGTGAATGTTTATATCAAAACTTAGATCTAGTCAGGATTTATAATAACATGATTAAGGAGGTTCTGCTTAAGTCCTGGGGCATGAGAAAAATGTGTCTCTTATACTTTAAATATTAGTGTATTTCACTCAGCCATTCCGTAAATATTAATTTCTTACCTTTTGTGTTACAGAGGTTAGGGAGAGAATGAAATGTCTTTGATTTTTGCCTTGTTTTTTCTGGAGGCTGGCCAATATGTTTTTTCTGAACCCTTTACCTTGGTGTTATCAGCACCACATTCTACCAAGCAAGTTAACTGGCTAGCCCTTGGCCTGTTTATTTTCTAATATGCTGTTTTGTTTTTTTTTTAATGTGATACGATTCAAAGTTGTTTTGTAAAAATAATAGTGTTGTACCATTGGTAAAATGGTAGACATTCTTGAAGTTTTTTCTTAAGCATATTTTGTTCCAGAAGACTTGTTTTTATTTATTTATTTTAAAAATTTTTTTTTCCTTTTTGTCTTTTTTCGTGTCCGGCAACGGATCGCAACCCTCAGTGTCGCGCCCGTACCGGACCGGGACCGGCAACGGGATCGCAACCCTCGGTGCCGCGCCCGCACCTCGCTCAGCCAGTGAGCGGGAACCGGTCTGTATGTGGGATCCGAACCTTCGGCGGGAGCGCCGCTGCGCTCCCAAGCAGCGCACTGCTACAGTGCGCCACCAGGCCGGCCCCAGAAGACTTGTTTTTAAAGTGACCTATTTTGGGGTTGAAAAATCTGTTCTTGTACAGTGTGCCACCGGGCCGGCCCCAGAAGACTTGTTTTTAAAGTGACCTATTTTGGGGTTGAAAAATCTGTTCTTGTCATATTCTTGAAACATTCTTTGATTTGATATGGATTCTTTCCCTTTTTCTTGAGTTGGGGTCTTTTAAAAACTCATGCTTTTACAACTCAGGTTTGTGGATATTCCTTAATAAAATGGAAATAGCCCTTGGGCTCTGTGTCTTCCAACATTTTCCTTTGTGCTCTTGGCAAACCATTGTTATTTTTAAGTCTGTTTAGCTACATAGTTTAGAGCTAGAACTCTGTATTTATCAGCTATGTGTCCTTGGGTAAGATATCCTTTCTTAAGTTCCCTATCTGTCAAATGCAGTAAGAGGGTTGTTAGGATTAAATGGCAGAATGCATGTTCAGGCCAGTGTCTGACACATAGCAGGTCCTTAATAAGTATTGGTATGTATTCCTGTTATCTATCTGCATATTACCTGATTTGGCAGTTTCACCAAGATGTGAAGATTATCTGTGAAAACAGATATAAAAGCAGTAAGTAAAAGTTAGGTGGATGAATAAGTATGATAGATAAATTTCTTTGCACAGCTAATGTTTAGATATTAAGTCACATATACTAGTCATTCTTTTATCAGGAAATAAAAATCCACTATGTAAACATTTTATAATAGTTATCCTAAAATCAATTAATTTACCTTTTAAAGTTGTTCTATTAAATAACTTGTTTTTGGCTTAAATGAGTGCCAGCACTATATTCTACAGTTTTGCAGCTGAGTTTATGTATCGTGCTGAGGCAGCTATATTAAGTTTAAAGCTGGCTCACTACTGGGTAATGCAGCTATGAAGGAAAGAAAGTGTTTTCAATTATTAAATGAGGATGATATTTTTAGATGTCACCCAAATCCCAAATTGATACATTCATTCTTGCCCTCTTTCTAGAGTCCTATATCTCCAGCAGCTTATTGGATATTTCCACATAGATATTTTTGCTCTCATTTCAATCTCAACATGTCCAGAACTGTGTTTATGATCTTGCTTCCAGAATTGGTGCTGCCTCCAATTTTCTTTTTTCTATTAGTGATATCATCATTTCCCTCCCAGACTTGATCATCTTTGATTTCCATCTTGACTCCTCTCTTTGCTTTCTTCCTGGGTACTTTTTGTTTCTTTAGCAGTCTCTTATGTCCTTCACTTCCTTTTTTCTCTACTGCTTTCCAACCTCATTTTCTTATCTCTATAAAATAATCTTCTATCTCTGACTTTTACAGCCATCAATATTGAATACCAGATTCAGTGCCCCAAATCATCAATCTTAATGAGTCACTCTTCTGTAAAACTGTCAGCAACTCCTTGTTAGCTATTAAAGATAAATATTATGTTTATATAGATAAATATTACTTTCAAGTCTTAATCACCAACCTCTCCCATTCCAGCTTTACCTCTCACTGCTCTCCTACATGAATTGTTCTCTCCACCCAAATTTTTCAGTTTGGTGTCTCTTCACACCCTTTCCCCTTCTATTTAGAAAGCCTCTTTTTTATGACTAAACAAATTTTGCCTATTCTTCCTATCCTATTTCGTTAAGGTGAAGTTATGTCATCCCACTGTGATACTTTCTCTTCTGAACTCTGAGTACTTAATTGTTCATTTCTTTCATTTGGTGCTTAATCATTTGTATGTAGTTTCTAGTATTGTATCTAGTTTCTGAATTGCTTAACTTTACCTGTCTGTATATCTGATTTTTTTTTACTGCTTAGTATTGTATCTAGTTTCTGAATTGCTTAACTTTACCTGTCTGTATATCTGATTTTTTTTTTTGTAGTTTGTTGGCTCCCTGGGGATGAGGATTATTTCTAATTCCTTGAATTCCCCAGAACCATGCTAGTATATGAAATGAGGATGCAATGATTGCTGAATGTTGTGTGATGAAGATATTTTTCTGAATAATAGGAGCTTTTCAAAAACTTTTAAAAACCAAAACCTTTAAGATAAAAATTGCTAAAGAGTATATTAATAAACTTTATGAATAAATTTTTTGAGATGCTGAAATTTATTAGTACTGTGGCATTATTGAGCTTAAACTAGAGCTACCTGTTCAAAAGACTGCTAAAATCATTAATGGGATGGTTGGCCCTGAGAACCTCACTTTAGAAAGAAAAGATAGGTGAGGGAATAAGTCTCAGGCCAGAGTTATCAAGTTCTATAATTGCAGCTCCGTGTTAACCTCTTAGATACCCCCAAATCTCATTCTTGTCCTGCTTTGATGAGAAGCATAAAGCCCAGGTAAGAAATGGGGAGTTAAGAGGAAGAAATACAGGTAAAAGAGGCAAGGAAACTTGTAAAACAATGAGAAATATATTGTTTCTCTTGTTTGTTTTAGTAATTTTGCTGCCATCAGATTCAAAGGCAGCTTCTAAAGTTAGAGAGTAGACATTGGGAGAGGGGGGCTTGGCATTCTTAAAGGGAAACTGCTAGGGCCGGCCCGTGGCTCACTTGGGTGAGCGTGGTGCTGACAACACTAAGTCAAGGGTTAAGATCCCCTTACTGGTCATCTTTTAAAAAAAAAATAAATAAAATAAATAAATAAAAATAAAGGGAAACAAAGGCTAGCAGGAAAAAGAAACTTGGAAGGAGAATTTGGTTTTCTTTCTGTATTACATTTGTAAACTATCCCTTCTTGTGTCTTCATGGAACTTAGCAATTGGGTGCCCAAGAAGGCTTTTTCAGGTAGGATGGGGAGTGGTCAGTGGGAATGTGGAGATATCAGTGGTTTACTAGTGTAAGGGATTTTTAAGAGTAACTCTATCCTAAACAATAGCTGTGACTCCCCCTTAGGAGCTTCAGCAGGCTAAGCAAGAAAGGAGAGACCAGGGGCGTTGATGCAGAGGGACAGAATAAGTTAGACAGTCTCTGTTCTGCAACTTATTAGCTGTAAAACTGGGCAAATGACTCGCAGGTGTCAAGGCCTAACAGTCTCCTGAAATAGCTGTTATAGTAAATTTCCTGGTTGACTGCTTGCATGTGAGGAGATTCACTAAAATTAGTTCTTGAAAATCTTACTGTTCATCCTGTAGATGTGGCTGTGCATGTGAGAATACTGACTCTATGCCACTAGACTCAGAAAACTTCCCCTTGTTTGCTTTGTAGTCCCTTTTTGGAATATACTCAGAATGGTATCTTCTGAAAGAAGATTTGTATCTTTCTGTCATTCTAGATTATATGCCAAGGTCCAGTAAATCATCTCTTCAATTAAAGGGTTGTTATTTTAGAAGGAATCTTAAAAAAGAGTTATTGTTGTTTTTAGAGGGAATCTTAAGTTCTGTGACATAAATAATAATTATTAAATAAACTGTGTTTCTTTTATAAAAATCTTGTAAGAGAATTTTTTCCCTTAATCTTTATAGAAAATGTACCAGAGGAACTTCGAGAACCATTTTACACAGATCAGTATGACCAGGAACACATCAAACCACCTGTTGTTAATTTGCTTCTATCGGCTGAACTGTACTGTCGTGCTGGGAGTCTCATTCTCAAGAGTGATGCTGCAAAACCCCTTTTGGGCCATGATGCTGTAATCCAGGCTTTAGCACAGAAAGGTCTTTATGTCACTGACCAGGAAAAATTGGTAAATGAACGAGATCTCCACAAGAAACCCATACAGATGGTGAGTCTTTGTATAACCAAGATTATTTTAAGTTTGAAGTGCATACTTTTGAGTGTGAATTGTACTATAAAACTGAGGGAAATATGTTTTGAAATTGGATTATCACCTGCACCTAGAGTTTAAAAACCATCTTTTTCTTATAAATCTCATTTCCAAATAAAGGAAGATTTTAACAAATTATTTTGGAATGTTTAGTGCCCTCTAATACCTGGAGGAAACAATTACATAACTTCCAACTACTTTAACGTAATTTTTATTCAACTTAGAAAGCTTATTTTTTCCATTGTAGAGACTAGCTAGAAGAGATAAAAATGACCCTTGATTTTATTCTCTTTAGGAAAGAGTTGAGATATGTGTTCATTTACATGCTTGAATAACCTCTTGGTAAGTTTCTACATATCAGATATTTTAGTTTATTTAATAACCATTAACTCATTCTTGAGAAAACACACTCAGAAGGACTCTAAGCTGGTCTAGGATAAGCATTTAGGAACTCTCTCATAGATAGTTTTTGGAGACATAAATCCAAATATTTAAGTTCATTGTATGCTGCTTCAGTCTGTTGTACTCCTTTCACTTAAGTTGCACAAAATGCAAACATCATCAAGAATGGTATTAGAAGGAAAAACGGTTGTACACATTTGATTAAATCATGTTGTCATATGATATTGGTAGTTTTGCTTGGGGGAAAGGGAGGGGTATATGTAGAATAGCATATTTTAAAATGAAATTATAAAATTTAAGAAGAGTGAACAGAAATTAGTTTACCCAATCTAGTACTGAATGAGGTTATGACCTACTGTAAAGCTACACAACTATGCCAGTTGTCGAATAAGGCAAATTATAACTAAAGCCAAAATGTTTTGTTGTTTTAGTTATACTAAGTTTCCATTTGTATTGTCAGAGCTAGGGCTCAGGCCTTTGAAACCCATTGTACAGACTGGGTCACCAGACCCCTCACATGCAGGTCCACGCTAGGTAATTGGAAAAGATCCTGGGAGCCATTGGCAGATGACACGAGCTCAGTCCTCAGCAATGGCAGCAGCAGCTTACAGGTCCAGCAGCTTACAGGTCTGGCAGTGGTGGCAGCCTCGTGGAGGGTCCCTGGGGCCCTGGCAGCAACCCCCTTCAGCAGTAGCAGCCTCCCCATCCCCCAGGGATGGGGGAGACTGTGGATCAAAGCCACTCTTCCTTTATACTTAAGTCCATAACCTAGGACACCTGGGTGCACATGCACAATTACATTAGACAGCAACCAAGGAACACCTGGGTGCATGTACCTATTTACATCAAATGCTTGGCAAGATTCTGAACATCTGAGGGGCCCTGACCATGTTCCTATATTTTTCCAACACCTACTTTGCTTTCTGCGTATTTTCCTTCTTTAAAAAATATATTTTAATACTTCTAAGGAATGGAGAATAATGACTCAAGAATAATTTAGTAAATTGAATTTAGTTACAAATTTACAATAGAATTATTAAGGATAACTAGGCATGTTTATCTATTATCATATGAGATTTTCAACTTTCATTGACGGCTCCAAATTTACCTTATGATTATTCTCTGACTTTTGTACACCTGCTTTGTGTACATATCATATATGTGAACAGTTTCCAGGGGCAAGCAGAATTCTACTTAGGTGTCCTGGCAGTATCTCACATTCAGCTCCTCCAGAATCACTCAACTAGTTGGAAGCTCTTGCTGTGATTACTTCTGCTTCAGGTGTTTCAAGACTAAGTGGATAGTTACAAAGCACATTGATGACTTTTTTCGTTAGCGTTTGCTTAGTAGCTGTTCCCTCAGATACACACACACATGCATTAGATAACCTAGTTGTCCTTAAAGTAGGTTATCTCTTTTAGATCCTCTTTAATCAGAATGAAACAAACAACATATTTTCTACCTCAGTTTGCATGAAGATACAGTTTGAAGATATTTGTAGAATTAATTGAAAATGAGGAATTCGGCGGTAAGGTGCTAATTGCATTAGTCAGGTTTCTCTCCTACTGACTGTATTGATCTTGTTGATAGCTTTGAATGCATTAAAATATTATTAAAAGAATGTCATTTAAATTTTATAGTATCTCTCTGTTTCTGTGGTTCTTCTATTTGTGGGTTGTTAGAACTTGAGAATTTCTTACTTGACTACATCATATTAGCCCTTAGCAGTGTCATATTCATTGACCTATGTTTGAATTGCATACTTTGAATTTTTGTCACAATTTGATTTAAAGTTTTCCAATTGCTTTGACATTTTGATTGATGATATTGTAATATTATATTACTATTTTCCTAAAGCCTATGTGAGAAAATTTCTCAGATTATTGGTAAAAATTTGTTCCTTAAGAAACTGTTTTTTTGGGTTTTTTTAAGAGTAAAATAAGAGTTTTGCAAATTATCAGCATGTTTCATTGCACTGAATATATTGAACACCTCTCCCACCACTTTCCACCTCTAAATTACGTTAGTAATTTGGGGATGTTTTATTTCTGTATGCTGTCTCACAGCCTTTTAGGAAAAAAACGTGTGGTAGTAGCAAAAATATCATACTAACTTTTTAAGAAATAATGTTAGTACTAAGTCTTTTTGATCAAAGTCTCAGACAGTATAAAACTTCCCAGTGAAATCATATGTGTTGACAATAGTTTTTACAAGAATGTACACCAAACTGTTAACTTTGGTTTCCTCTGGGGAATGAGGTTATAAGGAGGCTGGAGAGATAAGTGGAAACTTTCATTTTTTATTTGTTATATTTCTGTACTGTTAAAATTTTTATATATAATTATACTATTTTAAAATATAAAATATAGAGAAGAAATTTAAATTTAAATAGAAATGGTCATTATCTGAAGTAAAGTGCTGTGTTTGCATATAATAAATGTTTCTGATAGATTGTTACAGAAATGAGTATCCTTTAAGCAGACATAGGAAATGAGAATACATATTGAAGACTTCTCTAAATGTTTAAATTCAAGTATTCCATAAATGGCAGTCTGAAGCTTTAACATGTCTTTTCTGCAGTTCATTTTAGTAACCAGTCTTTAAAAAGAAAAGATGCATGACTAAGGCAAGTTTGACTAATAAGCAGATCTTATTAATTTTGGAGTGGGGATTGAGAGGAATTTTTTTTTAGTAAGAAATGATGTTGGAGAATATATGCTTTTTATTATAGTGCTTTTAAAGACAAATTTTGAGAGTATAGCTTTTAAAATGTTTTTGAGAGCAGAACATTTTATTTATTTGTTTGTTTATTGCAGCTAGCTGGTATATTGAGAGCAAAACATTTTATTTATTTGTTTGTTTTGTTTTGTTTATTTATTTATTTATTTATTTATTGTGGCTAGTAAGTATAGGGAACCAGCACCAGGCTCTCCCAAGTGAGTTAACTGACTTGTCCTGAGAACAAAACACTGTAAAGTAAAAATTTCAAAATGCTTTTAAAGTAATTTTGAGAGAGAGCTTATCTTTTAAAATGTCTTCTGTATTTATATTACTGGGAAGGTATTTTCAGATACTGTGTCTTAAAGCCAATTAATTATATTAAAGTTTATTTCAGTACATAAACATTGTAAGATTGATAGAATGGATTATAATTGTGATCTGCTTCATGAATATTACAAATAAAAGGACAAATGTAAAAAATATACAGTCGCAATGTTAAAAAGCACACACTTCTAAGAGCTAACATGAATATAAGTTGAGCATCCCTAATCCAAAAATCCAAAGTCCAAAATACTCAAAAATTTGAAGCTTTTTTTTTTTTTAAAGATGACCGGTAAGGGGATCTTAACCCTTGACTTGGTGTTGTCAGCACCACGCTCACCCAGTGAGCTAACTGGCCATCCCTATATGGGTTCCGAACTTGGGGCCTTGGTGTTATCAGCACCACACTCTCCCGAGTGAGCCACGGGCTGGCCAGAAATTTGAAACTTTTTGAGTGCCAACATGATGTTCAAAGGAAATGTTCTTTGGAGCATTTGGGATTTCACATTTTCAGATTTAGGGATACCAAACTGCTAATATTGCAAAATCTGAAAAAAGTCTGAAATCCAGAACACTTCTGGTCCCAAGCATTTTGGATAAGGCATTACTCAGCCTGTATATATATGCATGAATTAACAGTACATGTATGACTGAGTGGTGACCAGAGGAAGAGTTGTGTGCATTAAGATCACAGAGAAACGGGCCGGCCTGTGGCTCACTCGGGAGAGTGCGGTGCTGATAACACCAAGGCCACGGGTTCGGATCCCATATAGGGATGGCCGGTTAGCTCACTGGGTGAGTGTGGTGCTGACAACACCAAGTCAAGGGTTAAGATCCCCTTACCGGTCATCTTTTAAAAAAAAGAAAAAAAAAAGATCACAGAGAAACATCTTTCAACTAAAAGTATATTCCAGCCCAAACTTATGTTATCTATCAAATTATTTATCAAAATAAATATACAACACCAAGTCAAGGGTTAAGATCCCCTTACCGGTCATCTTTTAAAAAAAAGAAAAAAAAAAGATCACAGAGAAACATCTTTCAACTAAAAGTATATTCCAGCCCAAACTTATGTTATCTATCAAATTATTTATCAAAATAAATATACAACACCAAGTCAAGGGTTAAGATCCCCTTACCGGTCATCTTTTAAAAAAAAGAAAAAAAAAAGATCACAGAGAAACATCTTTCAACTAAAAGTATATTCCAGCCCAAACTTATGTTATCTATCAAATTATTTATCAAAATAAATATTGGTATTCGGGATGATTTAAAAATTGAGGGATTTCAGGCAAATGGAGCCAAATGCTAAAGAAGATGGCTTTTTAAGGAGAAGGTTTTGAACTTTCTTCCATAGGAAAATGAAGTTGTGTGGAATTGCATTTAGTATCATCAAATTGGGCTGGGGGGTTTGATCATTGTCATAGGATCTTAAATTCAGAAATTCTGTAGCCAAAAGGAACCCTAGAAATCAGAAACCAGTGCATGTAAAACTTCCTGACAGCTACCTGGGGAACTTTGAATACAGATCCTGTGGCCCTCTAGTCAGAGCTGTTAAATTAGAATGTGTAGACATGTTGAGACATGTGTTTATAATAAGTGTTTTGGGTGATGTTTATGATCAAGAATGTATGAGAAATATTGAGCTAATCCAGAATCATTTTAAACATATGATACACAGCTAGGGCTTAGAAAGTTTAATTTGCCTAACGTAGCATTGCTACTTGGTAGCAGAATTAGAATTAGAATCTAAATGAGCTAGATCTGTGACTTTCTAATTTATACTGCTGTGATGTGAAGCAGATTTACGCACTTAATTTGGAATCATGTTTACCTAGCTATTATCTAAACGGTAGACTGTGTTATGGATCAAACTCTTGGTTGTGGATCAACTTGCCAACCCTGTTCGCATATATATGAATTAAGAGTTGCCATATATAAAACTATTTAAATAAATGTTGATATGTATATACATGTATATATTATGTGTGATATGAAATTTTGAGATTGAGTTTCATATGTGACTTGTAAAATAAGGTTTCTTAATCAGATCTTTCATAAGTTAGAAATTTATTTTGAAGTCCTTTCTTTTAATGAATACCAAAAAGATTGAATATTCTGTTTACTTAATGGAAATTAAAGTAGGCTGATATGTCACTGGATAAGTAAGGCATAAAATATTCTCTCATGAATTGTCAGTATTATAATGAATGTTTTTAGATATTTAAAAAATATAAGCTAAAAAGTTATTGCACATCTGTGCTACTAGCATTATACTGCTTTGTTATAATGGGAAGGCTAGTGAAGCTGTGGTTAAAACACAGAAAGATGGTGGAAATATTTTTTACCCTCAAGAAGCGTATTTCTATATGTAAAAGAAGTGTTATTTCATTTTAACATATTTTATGTTCTGTGCATCCAGCTGACCACTGATAACTCCACTTGAATGATGTTGAGCTAAAAATCTAGTGAGGAAGAAAACTGGGGAAAAAAAACTAATTTGACAGCATGAAATAAATGCTCTAAGTTTACCCCATACTGGTCAGCCACCAAAAAAATAAATAAATTTAAGTTTAAGCAGTTGACATAGGGAACTTAGAGGTGGATGTGATGATCCCTCCTAGGCAGGATAATAAGGGAAGGCGTCAAAGGATAGAATGATTAATGGGATTTCAGTATGTAGGAAAAGAATGGGGTGAGAATGGTAACTGAAGAAATTGCTTGACCCAATTTTGAACTGTGGAAGTATGTTATGTATGACAAATTAAAGTGTTGACTACATGGAGGGGTAAATGTGAGATGAGGCTAAAAACTAGTTTGGGATTAGATCATAAATAGGCTATGAGTTAAAGTTAAACATTTTTAACTTTTTTGTGAGTTACAGGATCATGGAATAAGTTTTTTCTATTCTCTTTTTTTTTGTTATTGTTTTTGGTTTATTTTTTCCTTGCCTACATTAAACAAATAAAACTTTGCAAAACACTTTGAAACACTTCGTGAATTGCTGTACCTTCAGCTTTGTGTAAATTATTGCAGTCTATTCTCAGATCTTTATTTATTTTTATTTTTTTAAAATTTTTTTAAAGATGACCGGTAAGGGGATCTTAACCCTTGACTTGGTGTTGTCAGCACCATGCTCAGCCAGTGAGCTAACCGGCCATCCCTATGTGGGATCCGAACCCTTGGCCTTGGTGTTATCAGCACCGCACTCTCCCAAGTGAGCCACAGGGCCGGCCCTCTCAGATCTTTATGATTTGCTTATATCTATTTACTTGTTCATCTATCAGACCGTCTGGTAGCTCTTTTTATTTAGTTTACTATGTGCCAGGCAGTGTGTTTAAATTTTATACACTCTATCTCACAGAATTTAATTCTTACAACAACCTTAACAGGGAATATTGTCATAACTAAGGTCATAGAGCAGTATAGTAAGTAGTGAAGGCAGGATTCTGACCATCTCTCTCTGCTTTAACTGTAAATCCTATGTTCTTAACCACTAAATTGTATTTTTGTCTTTGCCAAGGTTAGTGGGTAAGTGGAAAGTGGTGAGGTGGAAGGAAATAGAAATGGTGTATTACCTGGAAATCTGCCTGGTGGTTTGTTTGAAATTTTGGTAATTTATGCAGGCTTCTTTTCGAAGTTCCTGTCTTGAAGGTTATGTTAATTTCATGTACTGTGGGAGTAACTGGCAGTTAAGTAGGATGACTGATGATAGAGGGTGAAACAGTTGTGATAGAGTCTGGGTGGACCTGAGTTTCTTGATATTTAAAAATGTGCAAAGTAATCCTCTAGTTACCATTATTTTTGCTGAATACGTGAAAGGTATTGAAAACAGAGAACCTGATATCAGGAACACTGCATTGTCCCTCTTTTTTCTCTTCTTTCTTTCTTCCTTCCTTTCTTTTTTTTTAAACATATTAGTCCTGTTTGGCAGTTATTGTTGTGGATTTCCATAGTGCTGTCATCTGTTGGAACTCAGTGTAATTTACTCATGTAGAGGCTTTAAAAAGAAAACTTTTGGGCCGGCCCAGTGGCGCACTGCTACAGTGAGCCGCTTGGGAGTGCGGCAGCGCTCCCGCTGAGGGTTCGGATCCCACATACAGACTGGGTCCCGCTCACTGGCTGAGCGAGGTGCGGGAGCAACACCGAGGGTTGCGATCCCGTTGCCGGTCCCGGTCCGGTGCGGGCGCAACACTGAGGGTTGCGATCCGTTGCCGGACACGAAAAAAGGGAAAAAAAAAAAAAGAAAACTTTTTCCTGTTTAAGAAGATTAAGAATTCCACTTTAGAGGAAAAGGATCATGTAAGTATTAAGTTATGTACATGTAGTATGAATAGTAGGTGAGGAGATGTTAATTTCTGGTCGCTCTTGTGTGAGAATGCCTTGCAAATTTATAAGCAGAACTTGTCTCTGAAAAATTATTTTAAATTCTCATAGTTGTTGAACATGGTTTTTTTCTTCTTGCACAGTGCTGGAACTCAGTTTTCTCTTTCCCACTTATTATGTACCTAATTTAGATTTCATTATGTTTTGGTAACATATATGCATCAAATATGTTACAAATTCACATTATCTTTAGATATATTTTAACCATGTTTATCATGTTAAGAGTCACTGTTTATTTGTAATCATCTATTTGGAACTCAAAGTTAACTTTCTCATAGAAATTACTTGATGAATGGTGCTTATTTTATCATATTATCTCACAAAAATCTTTTATATTTAAAATAAAACTGAATTCAGCCAGACCATTTATTAATTTATTCACTTTATTTAAGGAGCTTCTGCAATGTACTTTGTACCGTCTACTGTGATTAAAAAGAGTTTCTGTTCTTCTATGTCTACTTTTTAGTGGGTGTTATAGAAAACTAACCAACTTATAATACAGATGTTTTAGGAGTGTAGAGGCACTGAAGTCTATCCTGATGTTAACCTGAGCTTTGAAGGATGTGAAGGAATTTACCAGATAGTGAAATGAAAGCTGTGTAAAATATTGTATAGGAGTATAAGGGGATGTTAAAAGGGAGTGTGGAAAGAAAAGCCAAGGGGTTTGGTTGTAGCTTTAGCACTAGGTACATATTGGGAGATGAGAAATGAGATCATAGAGTTAGACAGGGACAGGGCATGATGATCTTTTATGCCATGCTCAGTGTGTATGTTATTTTGGAAGTGACAGGGAACTACCTAGTATAGGGTTTTAAACCAGAGAGGATATCATTAGATTTGTGTTTCAGGAAGTCACTCTGGTGGTATTGTAGAAGACAAACCACTTAGGAGGCTGTTGAAATAGCCAGGGGCCTAAACTGATATAGAGGTAGAGATGTATAAGTGGGATTGAGTGGGAAAGGCATTTTTAAGGTAGAATTGAGATGATTTTTTGACTCATCAGAGTTGGGAGGGATTGAGTGGGAAAGGCATTTTTAAGGTAGAATTGAGATAATTTTTTGACTCATCAGAGATGGGAGATAAAAAAGAGAACCTAGAACAGGGCTGGCAAAAATGATTTTATCCCTTATGTCAACCTTAATTAATTAATTGGTAGTTAACTACTAGAAGCTGGGAAAAACTGGCTACTTGGTTTCACTCTATTCTTCTGGGAGCCTCAGGGTCTAGATGTTCACTTTCCCATCGTCTGTTGCTCCTGGTACTTTTGAACTCTGATATTTTTAACCTATTAATGATAAAAAACCAAAGCAGTTTTGAGGTAAAGGAACAGCTTTAGAGTTTAAAAATCTTGAGCTGATATTGCTAAAGCTCTTATTTTTTTGTGTGTGACCAGCCGCACCGCCTGAGCGCACCGGCCATCCCTATATAGGATCCGAACCCACTGCGGGAGCACTGCTGCACTTCCCAGCTCCGCACTCTCCCAAGTGCGCCACTAAAGCTCTTATTTTTGATGAAAGATAAAGGCTGCTCTCTAAGTTTCATATTAAGTTCTCTTTTCTTCTTAGTACCTGTTGAAAAAGATAGAATTGTGTATAAGTGAAAATGGATCTTTGTGTGTATAGAAAAATGAAATTAGATTGATATGCATTTTGATGGAATATCTAATTTTTTAGTTTATGTTACTTATTTACCATGAAGACTGATGAACATTCAGTTCCTGCTCTATGCTCAGGGCTAGGTGTTGGTGATCAAATGGATGATCTTTTCCCTAAAGTTGCTCTTGGAAGACATGGGGTGAGGGGTCTTGTGGGATTGAAAGAGCTACAATGTGGAAATAGGATAGGACTGAAGGTGTGGAATTGTGGGGATGAAATGAAGAATGAAGAAAATGGAATATACTTTACAAATGTTTAATAATGCAATACGTGATATAGGTGGTAGTATTCTTATTTTATAGATGAGGAAGCTGATTTATAACTCGCTCCAAAAGGAAAGTTAACTTGCTGAAAGCCAAATAGGTAATAATTTCTGATGCTAGAATTTAAACTTGTATCTG
>NW_007730134.1:196592-197395 GCF_000696425.1 Galeopterus variegatus
TTAACTTGCTGAAAGCCAAATAGGTAATAATTTCTGATGCTAGAATTTAAACTTGTATCTGCTGACTCCAAAGCCCATGCTTATTCCATTTACACCATATAGCTTTCCACAAAAAACAAAACAAACAAATATAAATTTTCTACTATCTGTAGTGCTTAATAGCTTGAAAAGCATTTACATGTTGTTATTATTGATAACACCCAGAGAAGATAAATAGGACAGTTATTACCATCTCTTTTTGACAAGTAAGGAAACTTTATGGATGGATGGATTTAATAGATACTTATTCAGTTCCTGCTAAAAGAGGTGTAGAAAGAAGATATGTATAGATCATAATCATATGGCTAGGCTAGTTAGTGACAGAGCAGAGACAGATCCCAGTTCTTCTTGATTCCTAACCCAATACTTGTGGTGCAAATACATTGTGCTGGCATCCTTTTTCCTGTCCTTGTAGATTATATATACATTTCCTGTGCTTGTGGATTATATACTACATTGATCTCTGGAGAGATCAGCAGAGAATATCAATATGAAGTAGGATGTAAAACAGTGAGAGGATGTGCAGCAATGAAGGGGAATATGGTGAGAGGGGAGCAAGGTAGAAATCCCAAGAATGGACATAGTAGGGAGAAAAGGGAATTGTTTTGGTCACCCGACTAAGGCACTCTTTTCTTACATAAGAGATATATCTATGTAATGACTACTGACATAAAGATACATATTTACAAAAATAGAGTGATGCACTTTGCAAAGTAATTTTTTAACTTAAAAAAATTTTACTTTAGGATTCATTTTCACAACAT
>NW_007730134.1:197918-199951 GCF_000696425.1 Galeopterus variegatus
ACTTTGCAAAGTAATTTTTTAACTTAAAAAAATTTTACTTTAGGATTCATTTTCACAACATTGGTTTAGAAAAATAGAACTTATAGTAACCTAAGTTTTCAAAAAACACATTATGTGAAACAAAAAACATATTCATTATAATATTCAATATATAATGTTCATTATATTAAAAATCTTGTTCATAAGTAGAATCCACATTCTACTTTATCACTGATAACATATTTTATATTTCTCATATTGAACTGAGTATTATGCCAGGAGCATAAATGAAGTGTTCTTTTCTGGTCATAAAGAGATGTTTTAGACAAACTGGGGTGGTGGATAGTTCCTTATTTCCTCAGAGAACATATCTATGCTCCTCACTCTGTTTTTGGCCGTTGCTGATTGATCTAAGAGTTAAGATATCTGACATAAGGTATGTTGATTAGATTGTTCTCTGGGAATCTGAAAACCTGAATGGAAGGGAATCACAGCACGGTGGTGGAGGGTGGTTGGAGCCGCCCCGTCTTACAAAGGCAGTGCCCTAGGGAGAAGTCTGTGAGCTCCTGTGCGTGGCTGCTGGAGCTGCTCAATTTCTGTGCTTTCTGAGCTCGGTGTTTCAGCTCTTCTCTACGATTCTGTGAATTAATTCGGTGTCCCCTCAGTAAATCCCAATTATTGCCTAAATTAGCAGAGCTAATTCAACAGTTAGTTTCTCTTGCTTGATATTAAAAGAACTGTAGCTAAACATTAAATAAAGAAAAAAGCCACCCATTGACCTTTTTTTGCAGTTGAGGACAGATTTAACTATAGAAGTATAATTTTAGAGCCTATAGAGACCCTAGTAGTCATCTGGTCTTGTGGTTTAAAATTCTTTTGTGACCCACAGTTAGGAATACATTTTACTACAAGATTCTTACCTGCTTTACACATATATTACAAAAACAAAA
Organism: Galeopterus variegatus; assembly: GCF_000696425.1. Taxonomy (NCBI): domain Eukaryota; kingdom Metazoa; phylum Chordata; class Mammalia; order Dermoptera; family Cynocephalidae; genus Galeopterus; species Galeopterus variegatus. The sequence continues at coordinate 198,848 of NW_007730134.1, forward strand.
GTACTTATCTTTGTAACTTAATTTTTTCTATTCTATTTGAAAAAAATATGGATCATGAGCAACTAAATTGACTTTAGGTATGATCCACAGATAGATTATAAACCCACATTTAAAGAATATTCCTTTGTTAAATTTCTATATTCTATAGAAAACAGTGGTCAAATAATATTGTTGGTACTGGAAACTAAATATCATACCCATGTTTTTCTTAAATAGTGTATTTTCCTATATAAAAACTTTTACTTATTTTGACTTGAAGTGCAGTATATACTATGGTTTCAGATGTGTATCCTTTTTAATTTGCCCGATTTTTAGAGCTAGCAACTAAAGTATGAGGGAAAAGTTGCTGTAAACTTTGTCTATAAAATAGATAATTCACTTCTGAGTAATGAAAGTTACATATTTTAGTTTGTAATCTCATGTTCATAAGAGAAGATACAAAGTAACTAAAGCTGAGATACTTACAAAGTTGTCTGATATAGACCTGCCAGTGATAATTTTTGATGATTATTGAAGATGAATTAATTATATATTAACTAGGACTTTTCATCTTTAAAAAGAGAAAGGATAACTATACATTCATTGTAGATTACTAAAATTAGATAGATGGTAAATTATAAGGTGATTTAGCTCTTTTTTCTGAGACCTGGCCTATTTCGGAGTAACAGTGTTCTCCTAATTTAGATACCTTTAAAAAAAAAAGAGTACGAGCTACATAATGACATTGCAGTCACTGACGGACTGCATATATGACACTGGTCCCATAAGATTATAATAATGTCCGACTGCTTCCAAAGAGTACTTTGAGAAGGTAAAGCAACATATCATCTTGTGTACACCTGCAGCTTCTCACACCAGAAGAGAACCACAGTTGGAACCCACTTTTAGCATTTCAAAGACGATTCTTTATAAAAGACAAAAAAACAGTATGCTTGTATTCATAAATATTACTCTAAATGTTTTTGTAACACTGGCTAAGGCTCTTTTAAACGTGATTAGTTGCTAATATAAGGAGTCATCTGTTGGTAACATCTTGAAGGTTAGCTAGTTTTTACATAATGCCTAGTACACTTGTTTGTTAGATTATGTCTTTTTTTTTTTTTT
>NW_007730134.1:200207-201463 GCF_000696425.1 Galeopterus variegatus
CGGCCATTCCCATATAGGATCCGAACCCGCGGCGGGAGCGTCGCTGCCCTCCCAGCACCGCACTCTCCCAAGTGCACCACGGGGCCGGCCCAGATTATGTCTTAATTAGGTAGAGGAAACACTCTTTTCTCTTAGCCTTATTTGAACCTTTGTTTACACCAGTGTAGTGTACAACAAGCATTGAAAGTTTCTGTTCAGGGTCCTGAGATTTTCTTCTTGAATTTCTTTATTAAACCAAATTTTCTTTTAAGGCAACACAGATAATAGTTTTAAGTTGTTAGCATCAGCAGTCTAACTTAGCCCTTGCAATGGATGTGTATGTGATTGAAACAAATGTGAATCATGTTATTAAAAAAAACATGATGTCAAAGTGACTTAACTGATCATGCATGATCCCCATCCCTGAGATTTATAGTTTACATCATCATTTTACTTATTTTATGTGTGTGTTGACTTAATGTCTACATACATTTCTAGACATTGGTTAGGTATAATTATAAAGGATATTTATTGAGTCCAGGGATTGCATTTTGAAATCATTATAATGATTTTCTTTCTTGAAGTGTTCAATATAAATATATACTTTAAAAAAAAACTATAAAAGAAGATTAAAATGTTGCTATTTTGATGGGGATTGCTTTGAATCTGTATTGCAAAGTGATTACAAAGATCACTTTGGGTAGTATGGACGTTTTCTCAATGTTAATTCTTCCAATCCAATAGCATGGAATGTCTTTCCATCTTTTTGTGTCCTGTTTAATTTCTTTCAGCAGTGATTTGTAGTTCTCATGGTAGAGATCGTTCGCCTCCTTGATTAAATTGATTCTTAGGTATTTTATTTTTTTGGTGACCATTGTAAATTGACTTGCTTTCTTGATTTCTTTTTCTTATAGTTTGTTATTGGAGTATGAAAATGCTACTGATTTTTGCATGTTGATTTTGTTTTGTTCTGTTTTGTTTTGTTTAAATTTTATTTTGTCGATATACAATGTGGTTGATTATTGTGGCCCATTACCGAAACCTCCCTCTCTCCTCCCTCTCCTCCCTCCCACCCAACAATGTCCTTTCTGTTTGCTTGTCGTATCAACTTCAAGAAATTGTAGTTGTTATATCTTCTCCCCCCACCCAGTTTTTTTGTGTGTGTGAATTTATTTATTTATTTTTAGCTCCCACCAGTAAGTGAGAACATGTGGTATTTCTCTTTCTGTGCCTGACCCGTTTCACTTAATATAATTCTCTCTAGGTCCATCCATGTC
>NW_007730134.1:202463-205963 GCF_000696425.1 Galeopterus variegatus
CTTCCTGAAGTGTTTCTCCTATGTTTTCTTTAAGAAGTTTTATTGTTTAAGGGTGTATATTGAATTCTTTAATCCATTTTGAGTTGACTTTAGTGTATGGTGAGTGGTATGGGTCTAGTTTCATTCTCCTGCATGACCAAAGCCATTTTTTGCAAGAGCAGATAAAATCCAAAGAGTAGCTGGTGAACTTTGGCTTCTGCCTTGGTGCCTGGCACAAGATGGTGACAGATTCTTTGCCTCACAAATCTAAACAAATCAAGGAAAGAATTTGCTTATTAGCAAATTGGGAAGAGAATCATGAGGGTAGAGTTAGGGCTGAAGGAGCCATGGGAAACTATGGAGTTGAGTGTGGGGAGGATGCCTGGAAAGGCTTCATAACCATCTTTCCATATTGATGAGTATATATCCATACCATCATTTTTTTTTTCCTTTTTGTCTTTTTTACTGACCGGCAACGGGATCGCAACCCTCAGTGTTGCGCCCGCACCTCGCTCAGCCAGTGAGCGGGAACCGGTCTCCACATGGGATCCAAACCCTCGGCGGGAGCGCCGCCGCACTCCCAAGTGGCGCACCGGGCCGGCCCCATACCATCATTTTTGAAGGTTGCACAGTATTCTGTTAGGTGAAAATATCAGTTTACTTGCCCAGTCCCTTGTTGATAGATGTTTAGAGTCTCCCTCCACCAAAGGGGTTTTAATCACAACAGTGACATGATGAGAATTCCATTTTTAAAAGATAGAAATAATTAGATTGTGTAACCTAAACAGACTGGGTATATATAGTAGATACCTCTACTAAAATAGGAAAAAGAGGAGAGGAAGGAATTGGAGGGAGGAATTGGCCATGATAGAGTGCATAGATAATATTTTAAACCAGCTTGGGACAGGTTTAAGTGTAAGATGCTTTCCAGGAACTTAGGAAGAGATGCCCAGGGAAGGCACATTTTAAAGTGAAAGGAGAACGCCAGGTGTAGAACTGTCAGAAGTACAATATTCAAGTACTGCACTGTAGAAATCATGATAAATTGAGTGATCTCATAAATCCAGGAACTTAGGAAGAGATGCCCAGGGAAGGCACATTTTAAAGTGAAAGGAGAACGCCAGGTATAGAACTGTCAGAAGTACAATATTCAAGTACTGCACTGTAGAAATCATGATAAATTGAGTGATCTCATAAATTTTTCATAGTTTTGAGTAAAAAACGGAAGTTCTGTTTTTTAAAAATTTTAAGCGATGAGGCAGACAGATTTAGAAATTCCTTGGATATATTGACATTTATCAGTTGTAGTACTACGCCTTGATGCCACTTTTCTATAATAAGCCTCTCTCCTTCCCATCCTTTTTTTTTTTTAGTTATTTTTTATATTTTATTTGGATCAAAAGCATATGACATAAAATTTACCCTCTTAAATATTTGTAAGTATACACTTCAGTATTGTTGAGTATATTCACGTTGTTAGGCCACATATCTCTAGAATGTTTTCACCTTGCAAAACTAGAACTCAATACCCGTTAAAATCAACTACCCATTTTTTCCTCCCCTAACCCCTTAACACCATTCTACTTTTTGTTTTCAGGAGTTTCACTACTTTAGATATGTCATTTAAATAGAATCATACGATATCTATCTCTTTATGACTGGCTTATTTCACTTAACTATGATGTTCTCAAGACTTACTCTAGATATTAAAATATTTTCTGATTTTTAAAGGCCGAATAATATTTCATTGTTTTATATTTCAAATTGCATGGATCCATTCATTCATTGAGAAAAGTTTGAAATATTCCACCTATTGGCTTTTGTAAATAATACTGCAGTATATATGGGTGAGCAAATAATTCTTTATTTGACCATGTATGAGAGTGTTTATGTCTGTGCTCTCTATTGTGTTCCTTTGGTTTGTTTGTCTTTATGCTGTTACCAGTCTGCTTTGATTACTGTAGCTTTGTGTAATATGTTTTGAAAGCAGAAAGTGTGATGCCTCCAACATTGTTTTTCTTTTTGAAGATTGGTAGGCTCTTTCTGGGCCCTTGATATCCCATATAATTTTAGGATTGTTTTTTCTATATAAATAACATTGGGAATTTGACAGGAATTGTGTTGGATATGTAGATCAATTATGGTAGCATGGACACGTTAACAATATTAAGTCTTCCATGGAACTCTTGAATAATAATATGTTCAAAAGTGAGTTGCTAAATTTTCACATATTTGTGAATTTTCCAATTTTTCTTTTGATATTGATTTCTTGTTTTATTCCACTTTGGTCATAAATAACAGTTTGTAAAATTTCACTTTTGTAAAATTTGTTTAGACTTGTTTTCTGGCCTAACACGTGATCTATCCATGAGAATATTCTGTGAGCTATTGAGAAGATTGTGTATTTTGCAGTTGTTGTACAAAGTGTTCTCTATCTGTATGTTTAATCTGATTGGTTTAGTGTTGTTCAAGTTCTGTTTCCTCATTAAAATTCTGTTTGGCTTTGTTATCCATTCTTTATTTTTAAAGATCAACAAAATTTGCAAAGCTTTATCTAGACTGACCAAGAAAAGAGAGAGAAGACTAAAATTACCAAATCAGAAATAAAGCAGGGGCATTATTACATTGTCATTATGGTTTTTTATGGTGGTAAGATTTAGTTTCTTTTTCTTGCTTGTTTGCATTTTTGTTTTACCAGTGGGGTTTGTATTTTCTTGTGTATCAATGAGAGTGGTTATTGTTTTTCATATTCCAGATGCAGGAGTTCCTTGAGGATTTCTTTTAGGGCTGGCCATGTGGTGATGTACTCCCACAGTTTCTTTTTGTCTGGAAAATACATTATTTTTCTCTTTTTTCTGAAGGAAAGCCTTGCTGGATATAATATTCTTGGCTGGCAGGTTTGGGCCATGTGGTGATGTACTCCCACAGTTTCTTTTTGTCTGGAAAATACATTATTTTTCTCTTGTTTCTGAAGGAAAGCCTTGCTGGATATAATATTCTTGGCTGGCAGGTTTGTTTTTTTTTAATATTTTGAGTATATCATCCCATTTTCTTCCAGCCTATAGTTTCTGTTGAGAAGTCTGCTGTTAGTCTGATAAGGGCTCCCTTATAGGTGACTTGATACTTTTCTCCTGCTTCTTTTAGATTCTCTTTGTCTTTGAGTCTTGCCAGTCTGACTATAATGTGTCTTGGAGAGGATCTTTTTGGGTTGAATCTGTTTGGGGGTCTTTGAGCTGCCTGGATCTGAAGGTCCATGTCTCTCCCTATAGCTGAGAAGTTTTCTGTTATTATTTCACTGAACAGGTTTTCCATGCCTATTCCTTTTGGCTCCCCTTCTGGAACACCCATGATTCGAATGTTTGTGAGCTTAAGGTTATCTGCTAGCTCTCTTAGATTTTCTTCATTTAAAAATTTTTTTTCCTTGGTCCACCTGGGTTATTTCTTTTTTTTTTTTTTATTTTGTCAATATACAATGTAGTTAGTTATTGTGTCCCATCACCGAAACCTCCCTCCCTCCTCCC
>NW_007730135.1:0-9221 GCF_000696425.1 Galeopterus variegatus
GAGCGCCGCCGCACTTCCCAAGCGGCGCACTATCCAGTGCGCCACCGGGCCGGCCCAAGATGGTATAATATTAACTGAGCAAAGAAAAAAATGAAGGAAGATGGGGGGAGAGAGATAGGGGAAGAAGAAGGAAGAAAGAGGTACGGAGGGAAGAAAAATAGAATTATTGAACCCCTCTTTTTTTAACCTGTCTTTTCCAGCAGATTACATAGGATTCAAAATGGAAAGAGCAGAGCACATATTAGGGGACAGCTGAAGCCCAAAATAAGTGAGAGGTCAGTTCTAGATTTCCAGACCCAGATGAATTATCCCCAAAGTCTCCCTTTTGTTCACAAAATCATGTCCAAAGTGAACCTATCATTCAAGAACTGCTACAGTCTGACTTCCACTTTATTAATCTATATAAATTACTTTCTTTGGTGGCAAGATTTGAGTTTCAAGCTGGCTGAAGTTATGAAAGGGAAAAGATATTATATGGCTATGCATGGAAATAAAGAAGATAAAAGCCATATGGCTGGACTCACAGGAACCCAGAAAAAGCCGAATGACTCAGCCCTGTGGGAAGAACAAGAAATACAGTATCATCTCACCTCTGGGTTTGAAACCTGGGATGTGACCTGAGACTGATAGCAGCTCAAGCAGCCAAATTAGCTGGTCATCTCCTCAGAGCAGGGGATCAGGGATCTCTATAGTGTTCCACCATTACTGTGATTCAGCTTCCCTTTTCTTCTTCCTCTGTTTTCACTTCTACTCTGCAACCGACCACACAGACCCGTGTTACTGCAGTTCAAATCCCCAGAAAAGCAACCTCAATTGACCCAGCATATTGCTACTGTTTGTTTAGACAGAGCTTTTAGGCCAGGAGACCTCAGAAGTCACTGGCCACATATTGATGGGCTGCCCTTGTGGGACAAGTTTTTATCTCTGATCTCATCAGCTGTGGCCAGGCATGTGGCCTGTCACAAGGTGCCACCACAGTCACCCGTATATAAGAAACCATTTCAGACTGTTCTCAATGGAGACCAGGTCCATGGTTGGTGTCTCAGTGGGCTTGTCCAGTTTTTGGACAAAATTTATCATCTCATTCTTCCCAATATAAACCCTCAACTCTTGCTGGTCTGGCTTTTCTCACTTCCAGACAAAAGATCTGCTCATTCATGCACTCATTCATCCCTTCGGCATTTATGGTATACTTACTGTTTTCTAGACCCTGGAGACATGCAAATGAATAAGAAATAATACCTTTTAGGAATGTGATCTAAGGAAGGGGACACATGAATAGCTGTATGTGATACATGCTAAAGTAGAGGCACACATGTGGCACTGTAGGAACACTGGGAAGGGCACCACTCATCTTGTGGGAAGAAAGGAGGTGAAAGAGGGCCTTACATTGAGAGTTCGATGAGTAGGAGCCACTTATCACAGCGGGAGAGCATGGGGTATTCAACATGTCTGCATTTTAGGGGCATGGGGAGCCATGGAGATGGGGCTGCTGTAAAGGTGGATGAGCCACATGGTGAAGGCCTTGTCAGCACTGCTCATTTTACTGTCGATTTGCTTCCCCAGGCTCCACGCACACCTGGAATACTCTTGGTCACAAACCATTCTCCCTGTTGACTCTGAATCACAGTTTTGCTGCTTCAGGATATAATTTTCTCTGATAGAGATGCCCTGGTAGAGCTGCTGCCATGAGCTGGCCAGGATCCCATCTCATAGGTGAAACCACCTTACCAAGAGCGGAGAATATGTATTCCTAAAACTTTTAATGAATTTTTTATGATAGCAAAAATTAATCTCTGATTTGAGAGTAAACCTAAGAAAACCATTTTCAGAAAGAAAAAAAACAAAAAGCAAAAAAGCCACATGTTATAAAGCATATATAAATTCTTAGGATGATTACCGGGTATCTTTTCTTAAGCAATTTCCAGTGCTGTTGCTCTTTGCCTCTTCATGGCTGAGGTGATGCTTCTGCTGTCCTCACACCCACCTCCTTAACACCAAAGTTCTTATGGCCCCTTGTCTTCTGCTCTGGGCACCAGCCTACTGCCCTGAGATAGGAGCGGCTTGGATGTGTTGAGTGAGCTGCTGAGAGCTGGACCTCTAATCTTTCTGGCCATGTGGCAGGCAAACACTCTGCTCACCTCTCTGAAGCCCGATTTCTCTGGCATTTCTTAGGAGGGGCTGTAGATGAGCCTAGAAAGGTGGGGTGAGGGTATAAGGATGACAGAATAAAGAAACAAAGGCTCTTCTGTCTTTTCCACTGCTGCTCTGGTGATTTTCTGCTTCAGTTTCCCTCCGTTTATCTAGATAACTAGAAATCTAGANCGTTTCTTAGAACACTATTTAAATATTCTTTTCTTTCCCTTAAAACCTATCAGACTTCCCTAATAGATTTTAGAGTTTGAAAATCCAAACTCAAGTAGCAGGTGTTTGTTTCAATCTCCCTTTCATTTCCATATCTTACCCAACTTAGTCCCTCCTCCCACATGAGACCTTTTCTATCCGTGTCAGCCCGCCTTCATTTTTTCCCATTTTAAAATTCTGCAGTGTTAACTATACATACTTCTCATTTTGACATTCAATTACATAATGCCTTGAGTTATTTAATCTTGTCCCCTCTAGAGATTATAGACTGTTTGGGGGAAATGAACTTCTATTTTTACGTTTGGTTTACCCCCCAAACCTGTCCCTACAGGCCTCTATATAGTGCTATGGACAGAGTAGGTGTTGAACAGACTCTTGCTAGGAGTGAAATTAGCCCCATACACATGTCAGAGTCCCACCTTACTGAGCCCTATAATAGACACCAACCTCATTAACCCTTTTCTCTCTCTCTCTAATGGAAACTAAAGACAAGATCCTGGTGGTGAAAGGGACAGAGTTTACTCTTAAATCTGGTACTTGCGTTTCTTTAGATCCTAGTATGTACCAACTTACGTGATGTTTAGAGCTGAATTCAGGCTGGTACAGTGAAGGGAGAGAACTGGGAATGAAGGATCAGAAGCAAGCAGGCTGCCACTGGTAGTATGAGCATGGGCCAGCCCTAAGCCTCTCTAAGCTTCAGTTTTTTTCATCTGTGGCTCAAAGAGACCCATACCACCTCCCTTGACTTACTTCCTAAGGATATTTTAAGATTCAAATGAATCCGAGGTGCAATGTTAACATACTCTGTAAACTGGTAAAGCACTGTATTAATGTAAAAGATTTTTCCATCGAGAATAATAATAACGGCTAACACTGATGGCTTACTGAGTTCCTCCTGTGGTTACTGTGAGTGCTTACTGCGTTCCAGGCACTGTTGTAAGCATTCGACGTCACAGCTCATTTAATGCTCCCAGCAGCCCCACAGTGTAGGTACTATCATGGTCTCTATTTTGCGGATGAAGGAAATGAGGCACCGAAGGTATAGATAATTTGCTCAAGATCTTCCAGCTTGTAAGTGACAGCTGGGATATAAACCCAGGTGATCTGGCTATAGGTATCTATGGCTGCTGTAAAGAGGAAAAGGGACTTGGGTGAAGGGGCATGAGAACAAATGTAATCTAGTAACTTCCGACCATCTTTTGGGCAGCAAACAAAGGAGAAGGTGAAGCTTCTGATTCAGCTGGCCGATAGTTTTGTGGAAAAAGGCCACATTCATGCCACAGAGATAAGGAAGTGGGTGACCACAGTGGACAAACACTACAGAGACTTCTCCTTGAGGATGGGGAAGTACCGGTACTCCCTGGAAAAAGCCTTAGGAGTCAACACAGAGGTAGGTATAGGGTATTGCCCACTGGGGTGCCCTCCTCCCCACCTTCCTTGGCACCCCCCCTCATCACCACAGAAGAAAAGAGCATTTCCAGAGCAATCCTCTGAGCCGTTGACCCCTAGAGCACTTGCCTTGTGTGGTTTTATAGTGGAGGGAATGGATCTTGCTGATCCTTCAGCTCCCTATGTTTAGTGCTCCATATATTGCAAAATTGGCTGGCCAGGAGTGGGGCCCAGGGCTGCACAGAGTCCTTCTCTGTGTACTCTGAGGACTAAACCCCTTATTTTGTCTTCATCAGTACCATCTTCCACCCAATTATGTTAATCAGCTAATGTTTAGAGTCCCGGTATGTATAATAGTGCTCTTGCCAGAATAAGGGATGCAGTTTGTGCAAAGACTATTTGACGTTTGAACTGAAATGAGGTACTGTTTGCCATGACGCCCAGGAAGACTGCCTTTTAATCTCTTCTTTGTAATAGGGGTCAGTAACCTATGAATTAAGAGCTAAATACAGCCCGGCAATTTAATCCTAGGATTTCTAATTCTTAAATCTTTAAATAGGCTCATGCTCTGAAGCAGAGCAACCTAGAGAGTGAAATGGTCAAACCTCTAAAAGATGAGGCAGTTAACGTCTCCCCCAGGCTTCAGTCTGTGAGGTTTTTTTCTAGGAGGTTCTATCATATATGAATACCAAATGGTGGTTGAAATAAGCAAGGATTATCAATTAGAAAGTTGTCATTGTTCTGTCATTTAGCTTCCTATTTCCAAGAGAAATTGCTTGTTTAAATAAAAATATTTGGTTTGGTTATTTTCCTTTAACAAATGAAAGGTTTTTTAATGTCTTTATGTATTTGTTTCACATCTGTTTTAATGGGTAAGAATCAATCTTGGACTAATTTATGTGTGTGTGTTTAGATTTAATCAGCACCGAAGGCCTCAGGGAAATAGACACACAGTTATCAGATGTGTTCATTGTTTTTTCTCATTGTGGATATTAGACTTAAACACTTGACCTGAACATTTTATATCTTTCTTATTTAAAAAAAAAAAAGACCCTATGCAGAAGAATGCTTGTGGGTGGGAGTTTGTAGGATCCCTCACCTTTTCATGCCTCTTCATTATCTTTCTCTATTTTTCTTTTTTGCCACCTTCCTCCACTTGGGTGAGTTGCTTTCCCAGTGCATCCCCAGTGTGACCTCTGTGATACCTCTATGTGTAGGATAACAAGGACCTGGAGCTGGACATCATCCCAGCCAGCCTTTCAGATCGTGAAGTCAAGCTACGGGACGCCAACCATGAAGTCAATGAAGAGAAGCGGAAGTCAGCTCGGAAGAAAGAGTATGTGTTGGGAGCTCCCGCTGCCACTAGCAGTTTCCTCATGCCTCTGCTTGGTCTTCACTGCCACCCACCCCTTTTGATAGCTTAATATGTCCTCACGACCACCTACAGAGGTTGGAAGGGACAGACATGATGCTTCCATTGAGAATATGGGTTCACTCTGTGGACTTTTAAGTCTTTCCTATCTGTCCTTCACCTGAGTTCCCTTCATGTATCAGTAACTTCCTAGAGGAAACCTTTCTCTTGGATCATCAAATTTCACTTCACAGTCTCAGAAGTCAACATGGACCAAACCACATATATTCTCCTCCAAATTTAGTTCTCCTTTCTGATTTCCTAATTCTCATCAGTGGTGTCACTGTCCTAGTTTCCCAGCCTTGAAGCTGTGAGATAAGCTTTGACTTACCTCATTTCTATATCAATCCTTTCTTCAAAGTTTCTCTTGTCTCTAACACTTTTTTCCCATCCACTTAGACTTTTGTTTATAGTTGTCATTATCATAAGTCTGGATTATTTACAAAAATTTCCCCTAGCCTTCCTCTGCCAGCCTTTGCCCAGTTCATCTGCATGGTGATGCCAGGTTTACCTATTTGAGGTAGCATTTTATCATTACTAAAGCAATACTCTTCCCGCTACCACCACCTACAGTTTTTGTGTGCTAAACGTTATATAAACTGCCTTACACATGTTTTATTTTATTATCTTCCTGTCACTTCTCTTAAATAGCTATGATTATTCCCATTTTACCTATAAGAAATAAGACTTAGAAAAAGCTAAGCAGCTTTCCCCAAACCACACAGATAGGTAGTAATGGAGCCAGAATTTAAACCAGCACTGACTCTTCACCACTTTTCACATGGGAGAAAAAGAACAATGCGAGAAAACTCAAAGCAGTCAAAGACAGATTTTCAAAGCCCATCAGTTTATGTTTCTTCTCATCTTCCTAGTTTCATAGCAATCTACAGATCTTTTATTCACTGAATGCTTACCAAGCACATTCCACTTTGCTTACATGATCTTTTTTAATCCTTGCAGTAATCCTGTGTGATCAGCTGTTTTATAAGTAAGGAGTCTGAGGCTTTGAGAAGCAAGTCTTACCTTTAGTAAATGACAGGCATAATTTAATTTCTATTCATCTGACTCCAAAGTTCATATACTTTCCACTCTACCAATAGAGTAAGAATAGTAAGATAGTGGCTAACTAACTTTTGCAAAAGAGAATTTTTGAATCAATACTTTAATTTTAATAGAAAGGGCACTGCTAGAACAATGTTTTACTTTAAGGAAAATCCCAGCAAGGTAAATAAAGGTCTAGGAAAAGATGCTGATTATTTAATATTTCTTGTGAAATTTAAAGCAGGGAACACTTTGGGGAAAACATTTCTCAAAATTTTCATGTAATAGGATACCTGGAAATAGGGGTTCTTACTATGAACTGCACGAAAAACTTATATTTAAAATGTAAGATAAATGTATACATATCTGATTTGTGCTAAATTAAATAGTATATGTCAGCTAGCAAACACCATTTCTAATAAAAATTTATGGAGAAAAAAATGAAGTAGATACACTACAATGAAGCCATGCATCATAAGTTTAACAATTGCACAAGTATATTGTTATTTAGGGTCCCAAGGAGGAACGGAGCCTTCTCCTTGAAGATGTATAGCACAGACTTCTCTTTAGGGGGGAATGAAGAACAATCACTTAACATTGTTAATTTATGCTGTGGTTATGATTGCATGTTCAACTTTATGCACATCAGTTTGATGTAAACGAGTACCATTAGAAATACTGTCTAAATAGTTGAGGGTAATAGAGGTCAGAGGTCAGCAAATGTAGGCCAAATTTTACCCACCGACTGTTTTATATAGTCTATAAGCTAAAAATTATTTTTTTATATTTTTAACTTGTTGAGAAAAACAAAAGAATAATATTTCATGACATATGAAAATCAGATGAAATTCAAATTTTAGTGTCCATAAATAGTTTTATTGGAACACAGCCACAGTGACTATTTTTTTCTATATGTTATCTATTGCTCCTTTCACACTACAACAGCAAAGTTGAATGGATGTGACAGAGACTGAATGGCCAACAGATATTTACTATTTCTTTACAGAAGAAGTTGCTAATCCCTGATCTCAGTAGTGTGTTGGGCATCTTTTTCTGGCTGTGAAACCTGGTTTAATTTACGGTACTGGGAACAGTTTTGGTGTAAGTCTGCAAACTCTACTGAACAGAAATCATCGTTCTGGGAGCTATAAGAGAAATGTAGGAAGCTGAAATTCAGGCGCTCTAGTTGGTGAGATCTAATATGAATGGTCTTCCATGCTTGTGCACATGTGCGTGCACACACATGCAATTGAGAGCACATGCATATCAGCCCAGAATCACAGAGTGCTAGAACCTGGGTGGAAAAGGGAGAATGTGGAACTAGCTGAGCCCAAACTTGTTAAAGGGATACAGAGCAAATAATCAGGGTGAGAGTGACTTGTAACAAGATACTAATAGGAAAGGGAAAAAGTTTTGAAGAAAGGAAAAGACATATGTTGGTAAAGTAGAAAAATAGGACATTCAAGAATGTCATAAATTCTGAGGTGGGGAAATGGAGTTTGAAGGAAGGGAGGCATTATATCTATAGCCAACTAAAAACCCCTTTGTTTCCTTCTAGATTCATCATGGCTGAGCTACTTCAGACAGAAAAGGCTTATGTAAGGGACTTACATGAGTGCTTAGAGGTGAGTCTTGCAGTAATAAGTTCACAGCTGTATTAGAAAAGTGACATCCTTGCCAGCGTCAAGTCTCGAGAGGAGCTCAATGCTCTTTGTCTCTTCCCAGAGAGTAATGAATAAAAAATCCAACCAGAGGAAATCTTTCTCCCAGAATCAACAGTAATTGCATGGGAGTGTAAAGTGCTTTTGAAAATTCTCAGACTGGAACTAGACCCAGCAAAAAAAGAAAAGTCATTCTAATTCAAAACAAAAACCATGACACAGTCAGTGGACTTAAATGGGTCTGAAAATCTGCATCCTTCCCACCCACACACAGACACACTCAAATCCACACACATTTAATAATAAGATGACTGTGGAGTTTGTACTCTTGTTAAGGTTCAGGATGATGGAACATTCCAGTTTTATTTCTCTCTTGTGCTTATTTAACACCTCACTTTTTAAACCCTGCCTGCAATCCCAGTCAAGTCCTGCCCCGCAAGTTTGAGGGCCTGTTTATTTTGTCTGTACTTCATGTGGCAGTACTTGCCAGTGATGAAACTGTTGCTGTCTTACAGACCTACCTGTGGGAAATGACCAGTGGTGTGGAGGAGATCCCCCCTGGGATCCTTAATAAAGAGCATATCATCTTTGGCAACATCCAGGAGATCTACGATTTTCATAACAAGTAGGTTGGTGGAGGGTTTCAGCAGAGCACACTTAGGGCCCTAAATACCAGACAATAGGGCTTCCCGACAGGTGGATCAAAGCCAGCTGGTAAATCTTACCTGGTAAAGTCTTACCTGGTTAATTTTCTGAGGCTCTTGTTGTCAGACTTCTTTCTTACTTACCCCCCTTTTCCTGCAGTTATCCAAAATTTCTACTGGAGAGGGAAATCAAATATTCAGCATTGTCCCTACCCATTCTCCTCAGGGACCTAACTGGAAGCATCCTTGTCTACCCCATCAGGATGATTACTAGGTTTTGATGAAATAAAAGTAGCTTCTCCTCATTAAATCTTGTGGGAAATCCTGACATTAAAATTCATCCAAGGCTGACCATTCTACCTTGTGGTCTTTGGGTTTCAAGTTCCATTGATGTTTTCTCTCAACCTAAATACTTCTTTCATCCCCACCTGTCCCATCATCCCCATCCACAGCCAAACAACAATGACAACGATAAATAGATCATCAAAATACCCAGTAGAATGCATTTCTCAACAGCTTATAGGGGAGATCATAAATAGACACTCTATGTTTTATTGAAATAAGTAGAATCATAGAGCCTTAAAACCTTACAACTCATTTTTTCCAGCTCCCAACTTGATTTAAGAATCTTTTCCACAGCATACAAAACAAGATTCTGGGGCCGGCCCGGTGGCGCACTGGATAGTGCGCCGCTTGGGAAGCGCAGCGGCG
>NW_007730135.1:10085-11089 GCF_000696425.1 Galeopterus variegatus
TTTTTTCCAGCTCCCAACTTGATTTAAGAATCTTTTCCACAGCATACAAAACAAGATTCTGTTTTGTTGCTACCATAGAATCAGCAAGACCACTGGTGTGATTAGTTATAAAACCAACTAGTAGAAATAAATCAGTTTGCAAAACACAAATAGAGGGAATCTCACAACACAGGGAAGCATATTGGCATAAAGTCTTAGAGCTCTCTCAGGACCCTGCTGCAGGAAAGCACTAAATCAGGCTAGTCAAGTCTTTGGCTGAGTTGAGTAGGCATGCTGGAGATAGAACAGCCACCTCCATGCAGCTCCTGAGGAGGCCAGGTGTAGCGGCCCCCTGAAGCAAGAGTCTAGAACAGTACTGTCCAATGGAGATTTCTGCAGTGACGGAAATGTTCTATATCCACACTGTCCAATACAGTAGCCACTAGATATATGTGGCTGTTGAACCCTTGAAATGTGGCTAGTGCTGCTGAGGAACTGAATTTTTCATTTTAATAAATGTAGATTTAAGTACCCACAAGTGGCATATGGCTACCACATTGGACAGCCCAGCTCTAGAAAGTGAGACTTCAGTATAGCCCTGTGCTGAGAATGACTAAGAGGCAAACAAGGATTGAGTGCAAATGGATCCTGGGCTCTAAATGATCTGAATAAGGGATAGAAAGCCACTCCTCTCATCAGCTCATGATCAATCCCTGTTATATCAGTAAATGGCATCAGTTTAAAGAGAACATAAAATATGTAGCTTACATGACATGCAAACTTTGCCAGACTATTAAAGCAGTGAGCTCTAGGAGGAAAAAAACTTCTGACTTTCTGCAATGTTTAATAAATTTCCTAGTCTTTTTTTTAATCAAAATTTTAACATTCCCCATTTGGTTTGACTGGAAATCTCTAGACATAGAGATTGCCTATCATAGATAAAACCATTCTTGACTGCTGATCCCAAATTTCATCATCCGAGCCCAGCTCAGTATCATCCCATTCCCCCAAGCTATCTAAGAAGA
>NW_007730135.1:11896-13906 GCF_000696425.1 Galeopterus variegatus
ACTGGAAATCTCTAGACATAGAGATTGCCTATCATAGATAAAACCATTCTTGACTGCTGATCCCAAATTTCATCATCCGAGCCCAGCTCAGTATCATCCCATTCCCCCAAGCTATCTAAGAAGACATCAGACTGGCAAATGGTAAGTCATGTGACTTTACTTTTCTGACTTATGGTCTCTGGGATTTAGTCAACACATCTCACTTTCCCCATATTCTTACCAAATCGACTATGGAAGTCTAGAAATCACAATGTGCACTTCCTGTGAGCTCTACCTTTGCCAAATCAAATTTATAAGGGGAAAGAATGTTTATTTCAAAATTGGCCAATTGTAACTAAATATCTAGCACAACCAAGCCTCTTATTCTTGTTTTGAGATATCACTCTACTAAACCATGGTAAACAGTTCTATAATTCATTAAATGGCTGAAAGTCTACTCCCAGTTACAATTTTAAAAATCAAACCATATAGAATACTGCATTCTGCAAATAGAAGAATAAATTCAACTATCAAGAACACAGCTACCCAGCCTATGAAGTATATATTCCATATGAAGAAATGAGAAAATAAAAACAAGCCTGTGAGCAACCAAAAGAGATGTCACAAAGATTAAGTTCTTGTCTTTTCACAGACACACGTTTCTATTCCCCCAACAGCCACTTTACCTCTTGGTAATATAGTTTCTGAGCCCACAGCAATTTAGAAGTAGCAAATGACATGCTTGCTTCAGCAGCACAGGTACTAGAAGCAGCAAATAAGAGTCAAGAACTTGAGTAGTTAGATACCAGTAGCAGAAAGTAAGACCAGACAGGAAAGAAGACAAATAAACTGCCAAACAAATGGGCAATAGGACCAGAAAAATCATAGTGGCCAGGGGTTGGTGCAAATCATCCAATATCCCATTATAGCACCCAGCACAGCACTGTATTTCAGTAGAGCATAATAATTGATATTAGAACGCTAAATCATTAAAATATTTTGCATTAAAAGCAAGGAACACTGCAATGCATTTAGAAAGCTATCAACCAAAAGAAGTTTGTTTTAAATTATCCACAATTTAAGGGAATGTCCAAGAAAATCAAGCTGTATATTAATTTCCTACAAAATCTATAGGCAAAGGCTTTACTATATTTGTAATGTATGCTTTCTACTTATGCCATGCAAATTTTGATTAATGGAGAAAGTATAACACCTATAAAATCTCTAATAAATAAGAGATAAAATGGCAATTAAACCAACTTAGAAAATGCAGGAACTGTGAACTCCATAAAGGACCACGTCTTTCACTGCATAACCCAGTGCCTGGCGCATAGTAAACTTTCAGTAAATATTTTTGGGTGGATGGACGAACAAACTAAAAATAAAATTACAATGTGCAGATTTATGGCTAATGTCATTCAAATAATAATGCAGTCTTTTGTTTATGAAAGTTTCAAGACAGGGAAACCAGTTAGGTGTGGTGTTTTTCCACCTTCTCTACTGGAACATTCTAGACCAGCAAAATACTTGAACTTCTGAATGAAGGAGTTTCTTGGAGCTTCTTAATGGGAGGACCATACAGTTATCTTAATACCTATTTATTCTCCAGGAATACTTCTCTGAAATGGCCACGTTTTAACATGAAAATATCAAAACGTTCTTTTTAACCTCAATTGTTTGTATGTTTCCAAAGCTGCAATTAAGTAGTATTTAACAGAGAAGCATACTCCTCTCATTTGTGGTGTATACCTCAGGTTATCTGCCTATGCTCCAGAGAGAGTATAGGAGATGGGGGAGGGAGGAATATTGGGAGATTGAGAGAGAGAGGGATTGAGATTGACATTAGTGGTAACCTAACTAACTGAGTCACTAGGAAATTGGTACCTAGACCATGGGTTATATAGTGAATATTTTACATATCTCAACTAGTTAGTATTGATCCTTCTAAATGGTGTCACTGTGAAAAATGACAACCAAGATTAGTTTGTGTGTGCGTCTGTCTGTCTCAAGGACCTTTGCCTCCATAGGCAT
>NW_007730135.1:14050-21819 GCF_000696425.1 Galeopterus variegatus
TTGTGGTGTATACCTCAGGTTATCTGCCTATGCTCCAGAGAGAGTATAGGAGATGGGGGAGAGAGGAATATTGGGAGATTGAGAGAGAGAGAGGGATTGAGATTGACATTACTGGTAACCTAACTAACTGAGTCACTAGGAAATTGGTACCTAGACCATGGGTTATATAGTGAATATGTTACATATCTCAACTAGTTAGTATTGATCCTTCTAAATGGTGTCACTGTGAAAAATGGCAACCAAGATTAGTTTGTGTGTGCGTCTGTCTGTCTCAAGGACCTTTGCCTCCATAGGCATTGAATGGAGAAATTGCCAAGTATCAAAACTCCTATAAAAAAAAAATTCAATATGTGGAATTTAATACCTGCAAACAGCAGTGGGGGTTTTTTGTTGTTGTTTTTTTTGACCGGTAAGGGGATCACAACCCTTGGCTCGGTGTCGTCTGCCCCACGCTCAGCCAGTGAGCGCACCAGCCATCCCTATATAGGATCTGAACCTGCTGCCTCAGCGCTACCAGCGCTGCACTCTCCCGAGTGAGCCACGGGGCCGGCCCCAAACAGCAGTGGTTTTAACACAAATTGGAGGTTGAAGTGAAGTGATACTTAGTTTTGCCCTCTTCTCTCTCCATTTTTCACTACATCTGTTTTCTGCAGAACTAAATGTAAAGGTCCATGAAATGTACTTATCTCCACAAGACTTGGGCTCATTTCTATTGCATTTCACTAAGCATTCCTGGAGCATTCAGACAATGAGAGTATATTCCATACATAGGTCCCCCAAACAGTAATGGTTTTGTTTTTGCAGTCTCCCCACTTTGCCTAACCTACAACGTGAATTTGAGAAAATACTTTGTTTTCAGTTTGCTGTGATTGTTAGATTTGCAGCTTTGGTAAAGACAGCTTTTCGTTTAAAATACTCATCACCTTCAGTTAAATCTGAACTTCTTCTTTTAGTTATTTTGAAGTATGGTCGTACATGAACCTGAGCAATAACATTGTAGTAAAATCTCTAGTCCTCTCAACCATCCGGTTCAACCCTCTGCATTTATGGATAAGGAGACTGGCTCGGCTTTGAGGAGCCAGCGACTTGCCCAGTGTGTGACACTCTCCCCCAATTTCCTTCAAGGTCAGACATCAGATTCTAGGTGTTGGTCTCCCAACTTCAGTGCTCTNCCCACTCCACAGATCCCCAACAGTAGCCGCTAAATCTGGCTGGTTTGATTCATAGCTAATCAGCTCCCATGTGGATCCCCAAATTTGAGGAACATTTCCACCTATTTCTTCCACAACTCTGTTATTCAGGTCCCACACCCCTACAATAATTACCAAAAATAAATTCATTTTCAGTAAAGGTTGGAAAGGCAATTAGCGGACCAACAGCCAAGGCTAGACACCCCTCTTGCACACTTCCTCCCTCTGGGCCTATCTGGAAGCTATTAAATTTGGCCTTGGCCACTAGCCACTGCTGGCATTCCCTGCCCAAGGCTGAGGGAGCATGGCTAGAGCTGTGTGGGACTGAGCTGGGAGCACTGGCCAGGCCAGAGTCAGGCAGGAGCTCGGGGTGTGCACAGCAAGGGTGGGGGAAGTGGGAAGACTGGCGAATGACTGATGGAGCCAGGGCCATGTTTCAGTCATCTTCCCAGAGTTCCTTCTTCAAGCCAGACCTGTGCTAGTTTGGAGATGAAGCTGGTACCCCATGATGAATCAGACCCAAGCTCTACCGTCTGCATTCTGAGAATGAAGGACCTGTGATAGGGGTGGAGGCAGGGCACAAATGCTGTTCAAAGGAGCAAACAGTCTCCATTGGAGTAATAGGGCATGGAGAGGGGGCATTTGAGATAAAATTTCAATAAGGGGTGTGACTTTCACAAGCAGAGGTGGCTTCCTCGATGATGGAGGACAGTGAACTAAGGTCCTCCAAGAAAGGAGAGTGGTGGAGTCTCAGGAGGCTGAAAGAGGAGGTGGGAGGAGTTTGTGAGCCTGGGCCCTAGGTCCTGGGGGCAGGGAGAGGTCCCGCTAGCATGCTCACAGTTAGACTGTCTTTTCACATCCATGTCTGTGAGATTGAGTGGGGTAAAGGAGGTGGTGGGTGGAGGTATTGAGTGTCAGAAGTGGGGGGGAGGGTGGTAAAAAGGAGGAAAGTAAGGTGGGAAAATGGGGTAAAATACCTAGAGGATAAGTGAGAGAGAACAGTGAAGCGGAATAGGGGATAGAAAGAGATAGGGAAGGATGGAAAAGGGAGAGAGGAAGGAAGGTAAGAAGAGAGGGAGGGAGGAAGGGAATAGTGAGGGGATGGATAGGTAGGTACGTAGATTGATCTAGAAAGAAAGGGGCTCATAGGGGAAAGGAATAGGGAGAGGGAAAAAGATGGATAAAGACCTATACCTCCCTGGGGCTACTGTCCTATTGTAGGCAGGAGAATGAGCAAGGTGGTGTTTTTCAGACTTTTTTTTTTTTATCATGAACCAAAGAAAAAGATTATACATATGTCCTGGTGTACACATGCTTATGTATAATAGGGAAATTAAGTTTTACAAAATAATATCCTCACTAATTGTGATGCACTGTGATATTTTTTGTATCTCTTCCTCCTCTTCCTTTTTAACGCCTGTTGCCACTCCTAAATTGATTTACAACCCCGTGAAACACAATGGGTTGATCTACCGCTACACAGTGAGGTGCTGGCTCCTCCAGGTGGTGAGATAAATGATGTGCAGCTCACAGCCCGAGCGCGGACTTACTGCCTGGCTGCTGCCGCCTTTTCCTCCCCCTCTGCATCTACTACCCCTTCTCAGCACACAAACCCTTGCTTAAAATGTACAAATTCTATGATTTCTGTGCTGCTCCCCCTACTCCAAATGCCTTTGGTCTTAGTTTTATCCCGTTTGCAGAAAATCACAGAATTTCTAAATGTAAAAGCCTAGAAGAAATCTTTAAAGATAATCTAATTCCATTCCCTTGTTTTACAGAGAATGGAATTTACAAAGGTTTGTGGCCTGCCCAAACCAATTAGTGATTCAGCCAAAGAATCCAGCTGTCATTTACTCAACATTCAAATGTGTTTTTTTGTTTTTGTTTTTTTTGTCTTTTTCGTGACCGGTAAGGGGATCGCAACCCTTGGTGTGGTGTCGCCCGCACCGCGCTCAGCCAGTGTGCGCACTGGCCATTCCTATATAGGATCCGAACCCGCGGAGGGAGCATTGCTGCGCTCCCAGCGCTGCACTCTCCCGAGTGCGCCATGGGGTCGGCCCTCAACATTCAAATGTTAAGGAAAGAGGAGACAGAAGACCTGTTGTGATTTTACACCGGCCATTCCTATATAGGATCCGAACCCGCGGAGGGAGCATTGCTGCGCTCCCAGCACTGCACTCTCCCGAGTGCGCCACGGGGTCGGCCCTCAACATTCAAATGTTAAGGAAAGAGGAGACAGAAGACCTGTTGTGATTTTTCTTGGGCCCCAAACCCACTCTCAAAAGGATAACTAGATAACTACAGGCCTTACATAAGCCATCAGAGGGGCCCTGTAATAATGTTGCCATGGTCTTGAAGTTGTTACTGTTGTTTGTATTTTCAGTGAGCTGTCAGCATTGAGGCTGATTGTAGACATCGGGGAATACCCAAAGCAAAGCACAGTCTTAACATTTAATTTTGATGTGTCAAGGTAATGTTAATTTTAGTTTTACATGCCAACTTCTTAGCATCCATGCCTAAACAGCACCTTAGTGGATATGAATAACATTAAATGTAAGACTAATTTTTATTTTATTTTAACATTAGACTTGGTATATATATCTATGCAGGTAAGTTTTTATTCATCTGATCACATAAATCTGACAAGTAAATACTGGCAAAGCATATTCAACAGGTAGCAGTGCAGCCAGGTACACTTTGCTGCTTGAGGTTGGAGGCTGAGGGAATGCACTGAGCCCTGCACATCTTTCTCTTCGTCTTTAACCTGGGCTAAAGTTTCTGGCATGAAATAAAGGAACAGAGCCAGGTGACTCGCATGGCTCAGGCTGGGTAATCAAACTGTTGGAACTGTTCCATGAATATAATCCAGCACCTTCCTTCCCCTAAGTGCAAATTACTCTCGGTTAGTTTAATATCTGCTCCAGAATGCTAAACAGCTGTCTTAGCCCATGCAATCTAGAGTCTGTTCTGTTCTAAGCTCTGAATCTGTCTGGTCATTAATGGATTCTTCAGAAATAATCTCTAGCTCCACTTGTATGAAAGCAGTAACCCAGCCCTGCTTTGATCGTTAGGCAATGTCTTAGACTTCCCGCAAATAAATGAGCTTGATACCTTTTTCTCCACTCTGTCTCCAATTTAATTTTTTTATGTAGCTCCTCATCATTCCTCTTTTACCCCTTGCCACAGCCACCTCCGTCCCCTTCTCACTGCCTCTGGCATTCCAGTAAGCATGTACACACACATACAAGGTCATCAAATGGATATTCCCCTTTAGATACAGATTATACTTTCAATGTAAATGTATGTGTGCTGGACAAGATTGTGAGCCCCTCAATGAAGGATACACTTTTCCAGAAACAATGAGAATATAGACCAAATTTGCTAATGGAGAGAATAACAAAATGATTTGGGTACCTTTGGAATGGTGCTGTTTCCATAATACTTAATGACAAAACCAGAAAGCTTTTCATCAGTAAATGCTAGAGGTTTAATTTCCCGAGATTCTCTATGAAGCCAGAGGGAAGCATTTTCCTGGTAAAGTAACTGCCAAATGTATTGCATAATAATTTAATAGAGTAATGGCATTGCTTAGATCTTGACATTTCTTTAAAAGTTTTATTCATTTCTGAAAGGACTCCAGACATTCACACAAACACTTAAACTACTTGCTTTGCTCGTTCTTCCACAATTTATTACATATAATTATTGAAATGGTGAGAGCCAAGATGTTTCTGTAGAACAGCTGAGGTGAAATGTTCCATCATTTCTGGAGAGTGTTGTGAGCTATTGTGCTTTAATTGAAACTCATCATGTCTCTTTGAAGTAGGTGAAATGATACTGATCAGACTTATTTAATCCATCGTCTTCATCAGCTTTGAATTGAAAAGCAAAATAGAGTTTAATATTGCCACTTACCTTCAACGATTACAATAAGATGGTAGTGAATATCTTTCTCAAAGTTATGAGTTGATATGCCTGGCACAAGCTAAATTTTTTTTTAATTTCTTAGCTTTTTCCCCCCTAAACTAAATCATATAGAGTCAAGGCAGGGTTTGTCATCTGGAAGCACACTGGAATCTAGGGCAGTTGCCTTCAAGTGCCCATCTGTGGACTAGATGCATTGGAATTACCCCGGAAGATTTTTTAAACAGTGCTGATGCTCAGATTGCAACCCCAGAGGACAGTGCACAGCTAGGTGTGGGGACCACTAACTAGGATTTTCAAAGAGTGTTCCTTGAGACAAAGTCTGATACTTTCCCCAAAAGTATTGCACCCACAAAGAAGTTTGGGAAGCACTGCATGCTGTAGCTACCTCAGAGATTTACAATGTACCTCATCATATTAGAGGATTTTGGAAGTCCTAAAGTAAAGAAACTAGTTTAGCCCAGCATTTCCCAAACTTAAATAATAGGTGAACTTGGAATCCAACTTTTGCATAACACCCAATCAATGTTTTCCCAAGATATGATTTAGGGGAAGACAATTTGCTATAGATTTTCTCAACAGGTGCTTGGTGGGAGACCCCGCTAGGTATAAGTTTCCAGGAATGGAGAAGAGTGTGAGATATATATGTTTATCAAAGAGAAAATGAGTTTATTAAGATTCAGAAGCACTGATCCTGAAGAACTACTCTATATAGTGCTTACTGTGTTTCAGCACTGGGTTGGGTTCTTTTTACCTATGTGGCTTTATTAAATCCTCACAACAACCCTACAAAGTTGTTAAAGATGAAGAAAATGGGGCTTTGGAAGACCCATTCACAGCTATGGCCAAGTGTGAACAGTGGTTCTTCAACTTGTGCTTCGTTGTGGGAAGAAAGGAAAATGAGTCCTGGGATCCGTACAAGAGTGAGATAGTGGCAGCTGCTGTTCAGACCTTCATTTTATAGAAAGGTGTTAGTTATAGAAATTAAAAGCTGTGCATTCAACTCAAGTTATGGTGTTTTTGATTCCTGAGAATTTTCAAACTGAGCATCTTCCCATAGGTTTTTGGTAGCTGCTATCACACAAAAAATCAGGGTATTGCTCTGTTTAAATTACTAGGATTTTCAGTAAAATTGCTAGCACTATCTTCATCTGGATCAATTATCAGTTCTGTAGGTATAATTACCATTGTTTGCTTTAAATTAATCTAAGTGACCAGGCCAATGACCTTGGGTCAAGAGTCAAGACTCCTCCTGAGTCTTCATGAGTGTCCTTGCAACTTCTGAAGCAGAAATACAATTTTATATCCTGCATGGAATGTCATGATCCAGACGACTTCTCTGACCCCCTTAAAGAAGGCCCTATATATCAAGGAGTCAGTTTAGGGGATTGGAATGAGGATAATAACACTCCTATGGATTAGGAGATCCTGATATTGGGGAACTGGAGGTTTCCTACAAGCTGAGAACATTTATCCCAGTTTCCCTGGCCTCCAGATTCTCCCCTTTCTCCTCTTTATCTCATTCCAAGCTCTCTCTTCCTCCTAAGTCCTCCTTTCTTTAACACCCTTCTCTTCCACCAGTCCTTGTCCTAGAATAGTGCATCAGGTTTTCTTCCCCCACCTGCCATGCCACTCCAGCACCCACCCCCGGGCCTTGTTCAGTTCATCGCAGCTCAGGGCTGGATTTCCATTCACTGTCTTTGCTGAGATTTATATTGAAGGCCAACATGAGAAATGATCATGTAAAGAATATTGCAGCACCTTCTGAAAAACTGCTTCTGAAGACATTGTTCATTGTGTTATTTAATGTTCCTTGTGAAAAAGGGCCACATAATATCTTTTAGAATTCAGTTCCAGAGATTAAAAAATAATATATATATAAACATGAGTATACTTGTGTACATATGTATGCACACATATATATACATACACACAGACATATAGGTATATCTATATGTGTGTATATATGGTAATGAGCCAGATTGCTTCTCCTTGCAACAAAAAAAATAATACATATGTATGCACACATATATATACATACACACAGACATATAGGTGTATCTATATGTGTGTATATATGGTAATGAGCCAGATTGCTTCTCCTTGCAACAAAAAAAATATGTTTCCCTTTGGGTCTTGAACTAAGTTTGATCCTCAATTATAACATTATTATATAGTACTTTTTCCTATTTCTATTTTAGAAGTCATAATAAATACATATTAGATGTATCACCTACAGTCCTTTTAAAAGCAGCAATAAATATGACACTTTACTGATTCTGAGCACTACGTATTTGCATTTCTAAGCCCAAATTGCATTATAATTGCTCCTGTTCCATGATCCAAGTCAGGATACTATAAAATTCACATGTTAGGAGAAAGGTGATTATCACTAAATGGGTACTACTATGAGTCCCCCAAATTTTCTAAATGACTTTTTTCTTATTACTAAAGCAATGCCCATTTATTGTAGAAAAAGTTAAGTTGCAGGTAGACAAAGAAACAAAATCAACTATGATCCCTCCTATCATTATTAGCATTTTTGCTTACCAAGTAGGATTCGCTGAATATTTTTTAATTGCACATATATATATATATATATATATTTTTTTTTTTGTCTTTTTTTTTTTCCATGTCCCGGCAACGGATCGCAAC
>NW_007730135.1:23227-32836 GCF_000696425.1 Galeopterus variegatus
TATATATATATATATATATTTTTTTTTTTTTTTTTTGTCTTTTTTTTTTTCCGTGTCCGGCAACGGATCGCAACCCTCCGTGTTGCCCCCGTACCGGACCGGGGACCGGCAACGGGATTGCAAGCCTCTGTGTTGCACCCGCGCCTCACTCAGCCAGTGAGCGGGAGCCGGTCTGTATGTGGGATCCGAACCCTCGGATGGGAGCGCCGCCGCGCTTCCCAAGCGGCGCACTATCCAGTGCGCCACTGGGCCGGCCCTGACTTATTAGTTTCTTACACGGAAAATAAAAATACGTTTTCCATGCTTACACAAAAGGTATTATATACTTTCTTCTGCCATCTGTGTGGAGGTTGTGACATCTAGCCACTTTCACAGCAACCGTGGTTATTGTGGTGGCTGTGGTGGGCCACCCACATGGAGGTGATGTTTTGGGCATGCTCTTTGGTGCTGGTGGTATGCCTTGTTGTGGGAGGGGTGTCCATTCCCCTTCTCTGTGCCTTGGGTCCCCAGGTGGGCCCCAAGGCACTGGTGTGGTGTGCCTGGTTGTGGGAGGGGGGTCCAGTCCCTGGCTCCATGCCCCGGGCTGGGCCCCCGGCCGGGCCCCAAGGTGCTGGTGGTGTGAGTGGTTGTGGGTGGGGGTCCATTTCCCAGCTCCATGCCTCATGTGCCTCGGTGGGCCCCAGGTGCTGGTGGTGTGCCTGTGCCGGAACTAATTTTTTGTCCTTTGCTTACTTCTAAAACAGGGGAACTTCCTGTGGAAACCAGTACTTGAGCTGTGTGGTTGAGCTAAATTGCTGCTTTGCTGCTGTTTCCCTAGGGAAGGCTTTTTGTGCAGCTCAGGGTTTAATGGTTGACCTTATAGGTACTTTCAGCTCTCCAGAGACCTGGTGGATCTGGGTTGTGTAGAAACTCTGATCTGGACCTGAGTTTTTTCAGCAAACTGCACCCCATGCAATTCTACATTCCTGACCAGTCTCCTCTGCACGGTCCTGCACTGATTGGGGGGTGGATCGGCTGTCCTTGCTGTGTCCCAGTGTTCCCCTGGTGGGCCCGTCTCCCCCACTGCCCATGCTCCAATCACTTCCCATGAGATGGGCCGTGCGCCGGTCCCTTGCAATGACTCACTGGCCTCTGAATGGCTCCCCTGTTTGAACTGTTCTGGCTCCTCACTCCTGCATGGGTCCATGGGAACCCTATTAGTGGTCTTGCTGTCCTGGGGGCCACCAAGGCCCTCTTCTCCCCTGCCACCTCCAAGTAACTCCATCTGAAGTGCACAGCTGCAGCTTCTGCCAGCTCCTGCTCCATGCGCTCAGCAGTTCCAGCCTTAAAACAGCTGCGGCCCCAAACACTCCAAGCAGTTTTTTCTTTCTCTCATTGTAGTTTCTCCTGCCTTCATGAACTCCATAGTTCTCTCCTCCTCCTCCCCTGAGCTCCAGCGGCCCCAGCTTGGCTGATGTCACATTTTTATAGTTGTAAATTGGTTGATTTGCAGGGAAGAGTGATGCTAGGGACCGTCTATTCTGCCTTCTTGACCAGAACTCATTATTTTGTTCTTTTTGATATCTATATATTTTGTAATTTTCAATGTGCTCCAGTTACTTGTGTAAAAATATAAAGTTGCTAAGAAAATGAAAGCTCTGACACAAGTATAATGTTTCATTGTTTACTTTCACCCCAAGAACTGTGAATCCCTGGGGAAAAAATATTATTTTAAGTAGCACTAATTAATCAATTAATATGTATTTTAATGAAATTAGTTCCAACATATTAAAAACTGCACCTCACTACGTATCACTTAGTGGAAAAGCCACATATAAATAATTGAGAGTTTTCGGCTGTGTTGGTCTTGGTATAATCCTCTGCGCGGTCACCTGTCCAGAGGTGTCTGATTCAGCCTTTCTCTCCCCTTGAAGCATCTTCCTCAAAGAGCTGGAGAAGTACGAGCAGCTGCCTGAGGATGTGGGACACTGCTTTGTGACCTGGGTAAGCCACGTGAAATCCTTCTCCCACTGTCTGTGCTTCCAGGAGTGCACATGGCACAACTATTTGGTGCCTGACCCAAGGATTGGTGTCACTGCCAGTCTCACACAGGACCATGGGCTGCAGAGAGGAGCATAAGTAGCTCTGAGAGAAGCAGTCCTTCCTTAGAAATTGTGTTCTGGTTCCATCCTAAGTTAATTAAGAACTTTCCAAAACTGTGAGATCAGGATTGTGGAACAAGATCCTCTGCCACCCTTGGTAGAGGAATGACACCAGCTCAGTCACCTAGTTATTTTTGTAGGATGTTGATTAGGGAATTAGAACTTTTGGAAGCCACCTAACCATTGGTTACATTTTCTTCCTAAATTGGGAAAAACAAGACTCCTTGGGTATTTGTCCCTATTCAGATCTACAAGATGAGTATCTACTCAGCCTTTTTCTTGGTGCTGTTGTCATGGGCCAAGTAAATGGGCTGACTATATAAACTGAAATAGTCTTTATTAGCATCTCCACTCCACATGATTCTGAGCTCAGGCTCACATATGAGTGCCAAGATCTCTACGGAGGTCCACTTAGGACACCGAGTGCAACCACACTTGTAACTCTTTTCTCAGGATCAGGAGTTCCACTACTTAATAATTTCCTAATTACAACTGCCACTCAGAATGGACTAATTACTTTTAAAATGTCTTCATAATTCAGAGAGTTGTTGCTCTCACCAGCCCTGTGGAGTAGGCAGGACTATGGTTATGTTTTAGGCTTTAAAGACAGGAACATCTCAGATGAGATAGGAGGTTGACTAGTCTACTGACGTGTTAAATAAATATCACAATTAGTCTCACAACTCAAGACCTGACTCCCAGACAAGCTTTCTTTTCATGAAATCTTAATGTTTGCTTCCTGGCATACTCTTAGCCTTATTTCTTCAGGAAATCTCAGACTACCATCTTTTTTTTTCTAATATATGTTCTACCTCTAAATATATGAGCCAATGCACAGCTTAGTTTAATGCTGATAAATAATTTATGATCCATCATTACACAGCCAACATAGAGCAAAATAATATTGACCATTAAGTAAAGGGATTTTTTGGGGGGGGAGACATCTTATTTCATGCAACTTGTGGGTTTTCTTTACAATCAACTTAGTAAGTATAATTTATCAACATCTTTTAGGGTTGATGAATGAATGCCTTCTAGGTAGTATACAGCTTCTAAAATTGATTTTAAAAAACTTTCGGTGATTGCATAAAATATGCACCCTTTGCGAAGAATTATCCCAAGGTGACTTTCATAATCCTAATCCTAATCCTTTCATAATTCTAATACATGAGAGTAGTGCAGTAGTGAAGGGTAGAAGGAATTGTTTGTAATGTATTAAAAGGCAATAGTTAAGACTAAGAAGCCTGAAGTCAGATTGCCTGTGTTCTACCACTTTCTAATTGTGGAAATGGAAAGTCACTTAACCAGTCTGTGCCACTGTTTTTTCATCTGTAAAATGGGATAATATAATAGAACTCACTGCATAGGGATCACATGAGGACTTCATGAGTTATTAGGTGTAAAGCACTTAGAACAGCGAAGTCTACTGTAATGAGCACATATTTAGGCAGCTCTGTCAGAAGAGGATATCCCAAATGTCCTATTGGCAGCATTTCACCAATGGGAAAAGTACTTAGTGGCCAAAATATATACATCTTTCCTAGTGAAAAGTGTGTAACACTAACCTAGAGTGTCCTGAGAGATAGAGGAAATGGATTTTCTCCCAGCCAGCCATAAGATTCTCGACTTGAGGTAACAATCTGGTTAGGAATCATTGTTCAGACCCTGCCCCATGTGGTCGCCTGCTTCCTTTCCCCCGACATTGCTTCTGGGAAGTTGGGGGTGACTGCATACCTGCTTCTCTTGCTCCCCAAACTCCCCCCAGTGGAGATGTTTGCAGAACAAGCAGATCTACCTCTGAGATCATATTTTACTTTCATTCTTCATTTTTGTATTTAGAGCAAATGCTGTGCTTTTTCAAGGTGGATAGCACAATTGTAGGTAATCCAAAAAAGGGGATAATCTCTAAATAGATCCTGTCCAACTTCAGAATACATTATGAAATGTGAGTTGGTTTTTCTGCTTCTTTCTAGCACAGACTAGTGTTAAAATGAACTCCAATTGTAGGTAATCCAAAAAAGGGGATAATCTCTAAATAGATCCTGTCCAACTTCAGAATACGTTATGAAATGTGAGTTGGTTTTTCTGCTTCTTTCTAGCACAGACTAGTGTTAAAATGAACTCACTTTCAGCAAGCTTTCTCTACCTGCCAACAGGAACAAAGTATCCCAAAGCCTGCTAGAGGACCATGGGCTGGATAGCACAGAACATTTGCCACAGAAAATTCAGGCACCGATATCTGAGGGTTTAACTGTACAGCCCTTGCTGGGCCTTTCAGGCACAGTGGACAGAAGGGAGCGACTAATGGATGCTTATCTATTATTGTCTCTGTTCTTTTCAGGCAGACAAATTTCAGATGTATGTCACCTACTGTAAAAACAAGCCTGATTCCAACCAGCTGATCCTGGAGCATGCAGGAACCTTCTTTGATGTAAGCTGTGGTTTTCCATTCTTGAGCAATTGATGACCGAGTGCAAATGCTTCCCTGCTTTGGGATGATGGGGGTCTAGCTCTCCTCTGCTTCTTATTTTTCTTTACTGGCCATTCCAAACCTTTATCCCATGGATAAAGCATGGAGAAGAACAAAAGCAGCGTTTGTTTGTCTTGTTTTACCCCATCCCATCTCAACTGCTGTGATTTTGGACAAGGCAGATTGGTCTCAATGCCTCAACACCAAGCCAAACTAGCCATAAATTTCATGTTCAGAGGAAGCCTCCTATGATGCGGCTGTTGGTTGAGATGTTTCACTTCCGCTTCATCTACAGCTCCCTCAAACCACAAACGCAGTGGTTTTCAAAGTGTGGTCCTTGAACCAGCCGCATCAGCATCACCTGACAACTTGTTAGAAATGCAGATTCTTGGACCCCACTTCAGATCTATTGAATCGGAATCTCCAAGATTGGGGTCCAACAATCTGGATTTTAAGGAAGCCTCTGGTTGACTCCGATACCCACCCAAGTTTGAGAATAACTTCTCTAGTGCAGTTGTTTCAACCTTGTCTACACAGTGGAATCACCTGGGGAGCTTTGAAAAATACTGATTCCGGGGATTCTGATGTGATTGGCCTTAATATGGTCTGGGTGTTGGGATTTTTCACAGTTTCTGACAAGTGATGTGCAGCCAGGGCTGAACACTTCTGCTGTAATGGAAGCCAAGAGGAATGACGGCTGATATACCTCCTCAGAGCCTTTGGTTTGGAGTGAGAACACAACCCTGTTGGTGAATGATGGGATAAATCTGTTTAGTGCCAGTCTTCACTGTAGGATTCAAGATGAGCAAGAGGGGAAGATGAAATTAGGATAAAAGGAAAGTTTGGTGAGATACAGACTGTAGAAATGATGGCCATTCTAGAGTCATATCAGAAGGGACAGAAACTTGAAATTCAGAACATTTTAAAGACTATCATTCTGTCTTTCTGCCTACCTGCTTTCATTCTTCCCGTAAATGTTTGGATGCCTACTGTATACAAGATAGTGTGCCAGCCCCCGTGGAAAATCCAAAGGCATTTTAAACATGACTTCCGTACTCCAATTTACAAAATAAACCTTCTCTGAGCATCTTTCTAGCCTGGCACAGCCAGAACAGAAATGAGTCTACAAGTATCTTGTTGCTCAGTGAAGGAATGACTGAATGGGAGAAAGTCAGACAGGGAAATAGTGTACATGATTTTTTTTTAATGAAGCATTAATATGGAAATGGTCCTAGGTGTCCCAAATTGGAATTTGGGGGGGGGGGTTGATTTGGTAAAACAGAAGAGCCCAAGAAAAGTGCTTCTCTAACCTTATATCAGAATTAATTAGGTATCATATTGAATGCTCCACTGTTATCCTTGGTTGATAATGCATTTCTCTTAAGATGTTCCTGGTTGGTTATTCATCAACAGTATCCAGAAGGGCCTTTTTGAAGTTTGAAATACACTGTGCCCTGTCTTCCACGTACCATTTTTCTGACATTTGCATCTTATGCTCTGAGCATGCCTCATGCTCTTCTCTTCCTTATGTTTGCTCACACTGTTCTCGTTGCCTGGAATGAATTGTGTCCCTTACACACACACACACACACACACACTCTCTCTCTCTCTCTCTCTCTCTCTCTTCAGAAGGCTTTCTATCCTTTAAAGGTCAAATGCTGTTTTCTGCGTGAATCTTTCCCTTTCTCTCTGCGTGTACTGTGCTTTGTGTCTCTGTTATAGCATTTGTAACAATTTGCCTTTCGGCAGGTTAACAGTGCCCCTTTCTGTTACACTCACCTCCCTCCACCTGTGAGCCCCTTGAGGCCTGATGGTATGCCTGATTCATATCTGTATATATCTCAGGGCCAGGAGCTAAATTGTATTTCTCTTTAGTCCTATCTTTCTCACATTCCTGTTTCTAGCCAATTTTTCAACTTTGACCAATAAGTCAGATACACCCCAAATTTCCCACTCTACCCCGCGTTTCCAACGTAGTGCTTAATGAGCCTCTCTCCATGATGTGTGAAGGCCAGTGGAAGCCAGAAAGCAAGTCCAGTAAGAGTTCATCAGGTCTGGCCTGTAGGTGGAGCAGGAGAACAGTAAACTCTCTGGGTTGTTCCCAAAGCTTCCCAGAAAGCAAAATCTTTGTAACTTATTTCCTTTCTATCAGAAGGGTTTCCCTAAGTTCTATGCTTAGGAACCATCTGCTTTAGGCCCTCTTTCTGTAAAAGAGATAACCCCTTTAAAAAGGCAGTCTCCTAATATCCATTACTGTAAAGACAACAGAAAATTAAAGTCCTAGAAAGGCCCACCCGTTCACATGATCCAGAGTTTTTGACCCTGACGTGAGAACAATATGGGTGTGATGTCTGCTGCCCTGTTGATTCCTAAGCTTGGTTTGGCTGATCCGGCTCCTGGGGCAGCTCCTCACTGCCCCACGTGTAGCCTTGCCAGAGCTGGGTGTCTTGTCAGAGACGGAAGACTGTCGGAGGGACATTGCTCCCTGTGCTCTCTTGCCAAAGCCCACAATAAACTCACAAGGTCCATTTGCCTGAAGAGAATCCACCTGCCAGCTGTTCTGCCCATCATCCTTGGACAAGTCTTGCTGTGGCTACACACCTCCACGACCACTCTGATCCCAGTAACCTCTCTCAGTTCTCACTGGCTGCAGCACACCCACTATAGTCCCTTGTTGTTCTCTAGTTTACGTGTGTTAAGTACTCCCAGCTAGACTGTAAGCTTTTTGAGGTCAGGGACTAAAATGTGCCCTTCCCTGACCTTCATAAGCTCTAGACTTTGGGGAGTAGGGGATCATTTTGAAGACAGAATAGAAAGTAGATTAAAAGGAGATACTAGAGGCATGAACAGTGGCTGGAGATGAAGTCCTTCACCTGGGCATGAGTAACAAAGGTGATGTCTATGGAAATGTAGAGGAAAGATTTGTCACCAGATATTACAGAGGGGCGATGACTAAAAATGACTATGGTTTCCAGCTCAGGAGTCCTGAAGAATGAGGGAGTCGCTATTGATCACAATTAAAACATTCTTGAGAAATACAGTGATGACATTAAGTTGGGATGTGTTAAAGAGGAGGGATGGTAAGAGAGAGATGTCCTTATGCTATTTTAAGGAGATGGAGGGCAGGTGAAGACTCACCAGGACTCATCAGAATAGAAACCAGAGGCTCATCCTCTGCCTTCCCTTTACTCTCACCTTCCCTCTGTCCCTCTTTCATTTCCCCCATCTTTGGGTGTATTTCCTTTCACTCCCACTTCTTTACCTCTCCTTTACCCTTCTTTGTGTTATTTCCTTCACCACTGTCTTTTTCTACTTTTATCTTTCTCCATTTCTGCTTAATTTCTCTCTCTTTCACAAATCTTTCTTCCCTAAAACTTCTCCCTTTTTGTCTCCTATTTTCTCTGTATATATGCGTCTTGGCCCTCCTGTATCTCTTTCTACTCCCCTCTCCCTGTCTGAGAACGTTTTCTCATAATTGTCTACCTTCTTCTCCTGTCTCCTCTCTTCTCACCCCTCCCTATCCCCTCCCAAAACACACATGCACTTGCCTCCTTATCTAATGGTACCTGTTCCCATCCCTGTAGGAGATACAGCAGCGGCATGGTCTGGCCAACTCCATTTCTTCCTACCTAATTAAGCCTGTGCAGAGGATCACCAAGTACCAGCTGCTCCTGAAGGTACCTCCCTCCCCTTCTCTATCAGCTCCGCCGCACCACTGCCCAGGGTGAGGGAGTCCCAGCTTTCCCCCTAAGGATGGGAAAGCTTCCACCTGAAGACCTTCCTTCTACCTACAGCAAAACTCCAGCAATAAGCCCACACTGGCATTGCTGGCTTGTGGGGTGGGAAAAGGAGAAATGGGAATAGGAATAAGTGTGACTGTTTTCACATCTACCCACCACCACACAACTTTTAGCAATTGCCACCTCAGGCACCGGCTGGCTCTTAGAGGCTCGCTTGTTCCTCCTTCCTAGAGCAGGTTCCTCCTGGTAGCCCCTGCTTTTGGTGGAATCAAGGGTCAGCATCTTAAGAGCAGTGCCAGTTTACATGGGCAGTAGGGGCCAAGGTGGCACCTGCCATTGCCTTAATCTCTGCATTTGTCAAGACTATGCAGTTTTTTTTTTTGTTTTGTTTTGTTTTTTGTCTTTTGTCTTTTGTCCGTGTCTGGCAACGGATTGCAACCCTCAGTGTTGCCCCCGTACCGGACCGGGGACCGGCAACGGGATCGCAAGCCTCGGTGTTGCTCCCGCGCCTCGCTCAGCCAGTGAGCGGGAACCGGTCTGTATGTGGGATCCGAACCCTCGGGTGGGAGCGCCGCCGCGCTTCCCAAGCGGCGCACTATCCAGTGCGCCACCGGGCCGGCCCAAGACTATGCAGTTTTTGAGAGAACATAGTCAAAGGACACACGTTAAAACACAATGTCACTCTTGTATTGTCGGGGCCCATATGTTAGTTCTTCTGGAGCCAACCAGGAGATTTGGATTTTCTTTCAAAATCTTTTTTTTTTTAATTAAATAATTAAATTATGTAAAACACTAAGTAATTTGGTTGATCCTCTCATATAAGGATACACTGACACTGAAAATATGGCATTTCCTCAGAAAGCCTGGGAAATTGATATAGGCAGTTAGATAATCCCCATCTATATTAATTCCTAAAATGTAAGGGTGGAGTTTTCCCTCATTTTTTTTTTTTTGTCTTTTTGTCTTTTTTCCGTGTCCAGCAACGGATTGCAACCCTCAGTGTTGCCCCCGTACCGGACCGGGGACCGGCAACGGGATCGCAAGCCTCGGTGTTGCTCCCGCGCCTCGCTCAGCCAGTGAGCGGGAACCGGTCTGTATGTGGGATCCGACCCCTCGGATGGAAGCGCCGCCGCGCTTCCCAAGCGGCGCACTATCCAGTGCGCCACCGGGCCGGCCCTACATTTTATTTCTAAAATATTGTTGCAGGTTAAGTTTATGAGAATGCAGAATCTGAGACAGAGTTGAGCCTTCTGGATGT
>NW_007730135.1:32846-58111 GCF_000696425.1 Galeopterus variegatus
CCCTCGGATGGAAGCGCCGCCGCGCTTCCCAAGCGGCGCACTATCCAGTGCGCCACCGGGCGGGCCCGAGTTTTCCCTCATTTTGAATATTTTGCTCATTGCTCCTCTAATGCAAAGGATAATGGAATAGTGGGGGACATGTTATAAATAGTGCAGTTTCAGAGAAAATCTGATGGAATTCAGCTTGTGTTTAGAGATGCCTGTAGAATTTTACACATCCTTGCTTCACCGAACCTGAAAACCAATCTGGTTTCAAATCTAGGGCTTCAGTCACACTGGAGTGTGCCCACCAGTGTGGGGTCTTCCTGGTGGTTCCATGATGAGAGGACGGGGGGGCAGTGGTAGGGGACAGGGGGCAGGGAGTCTATGCTGTGGTCATTTCTTCTGTCCTGTGGGTCAGGGCAAGGCCAAGCACCATCATTCCCCTTCAGCCAGCTTCCTGCAAAACTTCTCCTTCCCTGTCTCCAAGAAGGACTGCTTCTGCTTCCAGGACTCAAGTCACCCACCCCTGCAGAAATGGCTTAGAGAGTTACAACTGGGCATCATGCCCTCAGCCTTTATTGAGGACTAGTGTGGGAAGTGACAATGTGTGGAACATCTCATTTGTTTTGCCAAACAATTTTTGCTTCTTTATTTTTTGAAGTTTCTTATATAAAGACTCACAGAAATTCTCATAAGATCTCGGGGTGGATGGGGGAGAGTGGGGGATGGGGGAGAGGCTTCTCTCCTGAAAACCTGGCATTCTTTCTACCTTTAAACTGCAAGTGCTTTAGGCAATTCTTTGCTTTGGACTATGAGAAAGTTAGCATAGAATTTGGTGGTTACTTACAGTAGATTCTCTCCTTGGGTAAGTTGTCTCCCATCCAAGTACTAACCAGGCCCGACCCTGCTTAGCTTCTGAAATCAGACAAGATCAGGTGCATTCAGGGTGGTATGGCAGTAGACTCCTTGGCCAAGTTTTCTGTGTATAATTATCTTCTCCTTCCCTATCTCACATAATGCTTGACCCTTCTAAATTATTTTTCTTGTGCTAATAGACTTTTTAAATTTTATTTTCATGGTTTTTAGTTTATGTATTTCAAAGCCTTTTTAGGAATTGGTGGGGTTGTGAATTAAGAAAGAAACAAAACAATGCTGGGTCACACATCCACACTGCCATTGTCTGAGGTCAGTTACAATACAGTTCTAAGAGAAATACAGCTTTTCTCCTCTCCCTTTTAATCCTGTGAGGCTGAAGATAGTATTAATTATGAGACATGGACGGGGCGGGGAGGGGGAGGGCATTGTGGGAGTGGAGGACGAAATAAGCTACCCTGTGTTTTGCTCTAGGCAGATGGAAGAGTGGGCTCTGGGCCTTCATTCTGGAATTTGGTGTTTTAGGAAGAGGTTGTCTTTGCAGGTAACTGTGAAGTGAAAAAACAAAGCAGCAGGAATTTGATTGTGGGAGTGGGGGGTGTTTTTAAATTATTGAAAAAAAGAGATCATTTTGGCCTCTTTTAAATGGGCTGGTGGCAGAGTTCCTGCTGAGTAAAAGAAAAATAGTTTGTTGAGCTTTTACTATAAATAAATAATATGAGATTTATTTTCTCCTTAAAGGCAATTTTATTCCAAATAAATCGATATTTAATTGTCAGTGTCCTCTGGAGTTCATCATTTTAGGTGCTACATGGAAGTAGAAACTATATGTCAGTTAGAGTGTTCAGTCTTCTTCTTATAAATCTGCTACTGCTGTCCTTCTGGAGCCTAAATTAAATATGGAGACTTTTCCTTATCATAAACTATAGCAAGGATCCAAGAAGAATTTATTGGCTCTGCTGATAGACCGGTATTACTTTGGGGGATTAAACTAATTGATATTTTCTGTTGCAAACTGAAGCATATTTCTTCCTTCTCTCATGTTCTGCCTCAGGAGTTCCTTTGATGGTGTATGAGAACAAGGTTGGAGGATTACAATTAGGAAAGGGGTGGGGGGACCCGAGAACTTCAGGTTGGCAAAAGGAAATACAGCTTTCCTAACACGATGACATTATACTGACTGCAACCAAGGACAGAGCTGAGAACTGATCACTCCTACCTCCCGAACATGTGCTCTGGGCAGTTCACCTCTCCTTTGGACACTCTAAGCCCCTTATTTATATGGGAATGTATCCAAGATAACACAAAGGATTGGATTTTCATGTCAGACTCTCACTCATCAAATATATTACCAAGTGTAACGATTTACTAATAATTTCAAGGATACAAATAATCCCAAGCCAGAGATGAAACATGGAAAAGTCACCAGTGCAGCTCCAAGTCCTGTCTTATATCATCAGAATATGCTCTGGCCCAGATTAACATGCAAGGTTTCTAAGTGAAGTAGGTTGAATTGTGTCACTTACCCTGAAGAGAGTCATTTTGATATGTACTGACTTTTTACTTAAATAATTGCGTAGCTTATGTGATACTTTCCAGAGAGCCATACCCCTAAAGCCAGGTTTGCTTGCCATCAGAAGTCCTAGACAGGCAAAGTGTGAGGATTTACTAATAATTTCAAGGATACAAATAATCCCAAGCCAGAGATGAAACATGGAAAAGTCACCAGTGCAGCTCCAAGTCTTGTCTTATATCATCAGAATATGCTCTGGCCCAGATTAACATGCAAGGTTTCTAAGTGAAGTAGGTTGAATTGTGTCACTTACCCTGAAGAGAGTCATTTTGGCATGTACTGACTTTTTACTTAAATAATTGCGTAGCTTATGTGACACTTTCCAGAGAGCCATACCCCTAAAGCCAGGTTTGCTTGCCATCAGAAGTCCTAGACAGGCCAGATATATCCTGTTAAAAGCATTTCATAGATAAGTACCATTAGTTTGCCAGGAAGTCTGTCATTAACGTGTTCACAAGATTTGATCTAGTGAACTACTTCCCTTCCTGGAAGTGCAACCCTACCCAACCGCCCATCCTTTGACCCGTCAAAGAGTATGGATTGCGGATCAGTTGCTTAACTGTTTTCTTTCCAGTGTCACAGTGAACAAGATACAGTAACCCTGATAGGAAAAATGAAAAGCCAGCATTCTTCTGGTTTGGGTAAAACTCATTCGCATGTACTGACTTTTTACTTAAATAATTGCGTAGCTTATGTGACACTTTCCAGAGAGCCATACCCCTAAAGCCAGGTTTGCTTGCCATCAGAAGTCCTAGACAGGCCAGATATATCCTGTTAAAAGCATTTCATAGATAAGTACCATTAGTTTGCCAGGAAGTCTGTCATTAACGTGTTCACAAGATTTGATCTAGTGAACTACTTCCCTTCCTGGAAGTGCAACCCTACCCAACCGCCCATCCTTTGACCCGTCAAAGAGTATGGATTGCGGATCAGTTGCTTAACTGTTTTCTTTCCAGTGTCACAGTAACCCTGATAGGAAAAATGAAAAGCCAGCATTCTTCTGGTTTGGGTAAAACTCATTCTAAATGTTCTTATGATTCCTGAGATAGCTGGAAGTGATCTTTTCTCCATCAGCCAGATACTATACATCTTTTATGGGGATGTTATGGCTGAATCTTCATGACATGCTCCCAAGCTCCTCAGGAAGTAAAAGAGAGAATGGATATGCTCCAGGAAGTCTCTGTGTGATAGAGAATATGTGGGAGACAGGGTTGGTGTGGTGGGTGAACTGCTAGACTTGGATTCAGGAGACCTGGAGGTAAGCCCCTGCCTGGCCTCCATTGAGTTACATAAACTGGGGAAAATCACTTCATCCATCCTAATCACAGTTTCCTCACCTGGCAGTGGAAGGATCAGTCTAGAATTTTATCTCTTGGACCCAGGTTAGATTCATATGATCCAAAAATCTTTTATAACTATGGAGTGTTATTAACTTATAATGTCTCTAGCCTCAGGTTGCCCTCAGTAGCATGGAATCAGTAGTGGAGGCTTGTAATAGAAGTGCTGTTAGCAATAGGTGTGCAGTGATAGACGAGTGCTTTGTGTTCTGTAGCACACCCTTCATCTTCTCTTTATTTTTCTCTTTATTCCCTCTATTGTGATTCTGCAATACTGCACCTCTGTTCATGTATTTGCCAGAGGTGGTGGTTCCTTCTCCAGGAAGGCAGTTCAGAGACAGACGGTGCCCTAGTTGCTGACTTATAGTTCCAGCCATTTGGGAGTTGGGTTGGATTGAGTTAGTCTGGACTAGATTGGGTTGAGGAAACCAGTCTGGGACAAAAATAGTGGTTAAATTCTTTAGCGTTAACCCTCCACCACCCCCACCCCACTCCACTTTCTTTATAGCTCAGAGGGAACCAATCCAGAGAGAAGCTGGTGTATAATTTCCTTAATAAGTTAGGTGGTGGAAGGGTTGCAAAGCTGGGGGAAATGGTCCTAATTGTGTCTTGACTTTTTTCCCCAGGAACTTTTAACTTGCTGTGAAGAAGGGAAAGGGGAGCTCAAAGATGGCCTGGAGGTGATGCTCAGTGTCCCAAAGAAAGCCAATGATGCCATGCACGTCAGCATGCTGGAAGGTAGCTGTCCTCCCAGCCCTGGGGAGGCCTCCTCTATTCCTAACAGCAGGGAGCATGTGTCATGGGAGGGAAGCGGCATGAAGTCAGGCAAGGGGCAAGGCTGGAAGAAAGCAGAAATGGCAAGTTGTTACACAGGTCCTTGGCATGTGAGAGGACCTCCACAGGGACCGACTTGGCTAACACTCTGCCTCCAGTAGGACTAGGCCTAAGCCATTTAAGGAATGTGGACATCTTGCTGCCAATGAGATAGTCCAGAACAGGCCATCATCCTGACTGAATATGCTATTGCCCGTAGCCATTCTGGTAACTGCATAGCATTTGCATTGCTTTTATTATTAGAAGATGTAGAAATCCTGTTTACACACACACACACACACACCATCTTCAGCCTTATGCCCTTTTTTTCTTATTGTGGTAAAGTATACATAACATAAATTTACCGTTGTAACCATTTTTAAGCGTATAGTTCAGTAGTATTAAGTACATTCCCATTCTTATGCAACCAGCCTTTTGTCCTTCCTAGCAGGTTAGAAAAGCCCAGCCAGATAACCCTGATAGGACTTCAGTGAGCTGGAACTATGTTCTTGGGATCCAGAAACTTCATAGAGTAAGGCTCCAATAGAGTGGTCTTAACACTGCAAAACAAAAGGGCAGAGCAGCCATACTGGGGTGGAATTTGTTAGGTAAGTTAAAAGTTAGCATTCCAGTCTGGGCTGGCAAATAAATGCTCAAGGAAATAAGTATAGTCTGTTGCAAATATGTAAGCATGTGGGCTGTTTTTTTCTCTTCTGGGCTCCATCCCACCTTGCCTCCCCACCATCACCATTGCCACCATTTAAGAGACTTGGTCTGGTCTCAGTACTTCCTGAACTACCCTTAGTACAGGAAGCCTCAATTCTTAGAGCAAAGGATCCCTCATTATCTTCCCCAGACTGAGCAGGAACCATCTGAATGTATTCCTGTTGTCACAATTTCTCCACCCCTGTCTTTTGCTGTTTGTACCTGTGTCCCCACTCCCCACCCTGGGCATCCTCCTCTGTAAGTAGCCTGCTCTTCCAGCTTGTCCCTGACCTGTGTTCTGGACCCAGCTATTCCAAGTATGGTCTGTGGAGCCACAGCAGCAGCACCTGGGAGCTTGCCAGAAGGGCAAATTCATGAAGGTGGTAGACTTCACCCCATACCTGCTGAATCAGAATTTCTTGGGAGGTGGGGGTGGGAAGGAATCTGTGAATCTGTTTTCACAAACTCTTCAGGTGATTCTTATGCACACTAAAATGTGAGAGCCTCTCTTAAAGACTTAAATTGACATAAATATACATGCTTGAAGGCCTGTGCAACACACTATACAGGAGCAGAGGGAAAAGTCCTAAGAATGGAATGTAAAAAGGAAGGGAATGACAAATAAAGTGGAGCCAAGGACACTGGATCAGGCCATGTTTGACCTCAGCCCCACTCAGAACTCTGAGTTGGGAACATCTGGGGAGCTGTGGAGAAAGGAACTGTGGCATTTGCCCTTGGAGGAGGTCCCAGGCTTACAGAGGATGGGAGGAGGTGAGGTTGCATAGGACATTTGCAGGAGATTCCACTGATGTATATAGGAAACACGGTATGGGAAGCAGGCAGGGGAGACCTAAGTGCAGTCCTATAGAAACATCTGTTTAAGTGTTCAGGGGTGTCTGGAGTCAGCAGAGAGAGAAAAACCTTGTGGGGGAGCCGAGGGCTAACAATTAGGAAGGCCTTTCTCCAAGAGGGGAGTGGAACTTGGCCCCTCTGAATGCGTGATGGTAGAGAAACTCCACAGTGTGGAAATGGGTGTTTTTCAGGGTTCGATGAGAACTTGGACGTGCAGGGGGAGTTGATTCTCCAGGATGCCTTTCAAGTTTGGGACCCGAAGTCACTGATCCGGAAGGGGCGGGAGCGGCACTTGTTCCTCTTTGAAATCTCCTTGGTTTTTAGCAAGGAGATCAAAGACTCTTCAGGACACACGAAATATGTTTACAAGAACAAGCTACTGGTAGGTGGGGCAGGTGGGATAAATCAAGACTCCTGCTTTCATAGGACCCTTGGTCAGGAAGGGATCTTGGTGCAGTCAGCTCATCTCTTCCCCTGCCTCACACCAAACCACCCAGACAAATGAAAGTGTCTATTTGGAAAGCTCCCACCCTCACCTCCCACTCTGCATTTGAGAGTTCACAGTTCTTTTTTGCTTTTTCCTCTTCACCTTCCCTCCCTTGAACCTGCTAATCAGGCACTTGCCTGAAGGTCCTTCCATCCTGGGTAGATGAACAAAATATCCAGTCTGTTTAAGTTTGATTGACAGAAGCCCCTCCCTCGGTCCTCTCCTCTTTGTTGCCTTTCCCTTCCCACCCCAGCCCTAAGTCTCCCCACTGCCCCCTCCTTCCCCGCCTCTCACAGGCATTTCCTGTCTACAGACCTCAGAGCTGGGTGTGACTGAGCACGTGGAGGGCGATCCCTGCAAATTCGCCTTGTGGTCTGGGCGCACCCCATCCTCAGACAATAAAACAGTGCTGAAAGTAAGTGCTGCTGTCTGCTGGGCACAAGACCAGGGTTGGGATGTTGTGGGGACAGGGGTCAGAGAGATGTGATGCCTAAAAGCTGGGGTCTGGAGACCCCACTGAGCATCACATGGGTATTGAGAAGCAAATTCCAATATGAAGGTAGACCCCGAAGCTCAAAGATGAACGGTCTCCTCAAATCCATGCATTTGCATGACCACAGAGGGAAGAGGGCAGGGAGTGGCCTATTGGGCTTCCTCAGCAAGGCCCACTTAAACTATGTTCTGCCCATATGCCCCCTTCAAATGGCAAGAACAACAATTGACCCTTTGACAAAAGGCACCTTGATTTGCTCCACATTCATTCAACATTTTTTTCTGAACCCCTTCTGTGTATAAGGTATTCTGCTCAGTGCTTCAGGGGATAACTATGTATAAGACATGGACCTTATTGTCTGGGAATTTACTTTCTAGAAGACCTAGTAAATCACACTAGCATGGGGACTATACTGATCAAGAGAAGTGTCAAAAGGGGCCTTTCCCCAGAGGATGGCCTTAAGGAGTCACTTCACCTCTCCAGGGGGCAGCCTGGGAGAGAGTCAGTGCTTGTGGTAAGCCTAGCCTGACTCAGCAGAGATCATGCAGGCAGAACCCCCACCAGCCATTTGCTTGTCAGGGAAGTGCCTGTCACCAAGGAAAGATGGTCCAACCCTGACAAAAGCTTCCCACTGTTCATGCTACATTACCAGCATAACTGCAACGTGTCATGAGACAAAATTCCCTGAAAAAAATTCCACAAAAACAAGTGGGATATTCATGGAATGATAGCGGTGACTTGCTAAAACCCCAGGACTGACTTCCAGTCAGTGCTAGCCTGTGTAGCCATGCTAGGTGTTGAGTGCCCTGACTATATCCATACTGGGTGGTGAGTAGACACTGCCTTCCCATGCCCCCTGCTGCCCCTTCCAGTACCCCCAGACCTCCCCAGGATCTAGCAACTCAAGTGCTAATTCCTAGCCCAGTGTGGCCTCCATATAGTGCTCCAGCCCCAGGGCAGATATCAGGATTGGTCAGTGCCTTATTTCTAGGAGCTGGAGAAATGCCTCGCTGGGATTGAAGAGGCACAAGTATAAAGTGCAAAATAAACTCCCCAAACAGTTCGTATCCTTGAAAATCACAGATGAAACCTACAGGAGGAGGGCTGAGACTGTTCTGGCAGGGTGGAGGGAGCTGGGGTTCTGAATCTTTCTCCCTGTGGCACTTCAGGCCTCCAACATTGAAACCAAGCAGGAGTGGATCAAGAACATTCGAGAGGTGATTCAAGAAAGGATCATTCACCTGAAAGGAGCTCTAAAAGAGCCAATTCAGCTCCCCAAAACACCAGCCAAACAGAGGAACAATAGTAAGAGGTAACAGCGTCTCTCTCCAGCACTGCCTGCCTCACGTGCTTCCGGGAGTGGGAGTGGGTGACCCTTTGCCTCTGACGGGGTGATGCACTCTGCAGGTGGCACCCTCTCCAGGAAGGTCCTTGAGTTCCGCCTAACATGAGTTATCTCATCTTTAAGCATCTCACCAATTGCTGTCAGTTAAATTCAGCAGGGCTTCACTGAGCACCTTTTCTGTGATAAACACTCCTAGGTGCTACAGGATAAGAGGAAGCGTGAGATGAGTTGATTCCCTCAAGAACCCTCTAACAGTCATGTCTCACACATGGAATAGTTAGGCAAGAAGAGCCAGTGCCATCCGTAGGGATAATAAATGCTATAAGAATTCAGAGAAAGGGGACTGTAGATGAGCCCTAGAGTGGAGTGTCTGGAGAAAGCCTTGGGAAAGAAATGAGCCATGAGTAGAGAGCTCTCTGGAATGGTTAGACAGCAAAAGGGCTTTGTGTCCTCTAATGCATGGGTGGTATGGTGGGGTTGTCATCGCGGCCCTTACTACAACCACCGCAGAGTCCTCACCTTCATTCACCTGATATAAGCAGTGTCATTGGGCAGGAGAGGACCTATTTCTTGTATCTTTCCGGACCCTTCTGAATCCCCATTTCCTGTAAACCAGTGGATGACTTCTTAAGCATTTCTCAAGACTCCCTG
Organism: Galeopterus variegatus; assembly: GCF_000696425.1. NCBI lineage: Eukaryota > Metazoa > Chordata > Mammalia > Dermoptera > Cynocephalidae > Galeopterus > Galeopterus variegatus. Next base: position 41,958 of record NW_007730135.1, read on the forward strand.
TAACATCCACACTTACAATCTCTCTTTTGGAGGGCACTTCAAAAGAAAGTATACAAAAACTTTTTGAAAAAAATTACAGCAAGAACAGAGTTCTGGGGTGATGGTCACTGGTGGTAACAGGTTCTCCTCTCCTCCCCTATTCATGAATGGGATAAATCCAGAGGATTTAGCTGACCCTTTGGCACCAGCCAGGATAATCAAGATGGGGAGCCACCATGGGGCCTACAAAGTAGCAGCATTAGTCCTGAGTGAGGTGATAGCCAAAGAACAGTGTGACCAAGGTAAAGATACCTCCATGGGGCAGAAGCCCCAAGACCTGCGTGGCCAGGATAAGGTCACCTTCTCAGTGCTGGAAGGACAAATTATGACAGTATTGGGGGAGGAATCATTTTCATTTCAGTCACCATTTTCAGAGTCCAACTAAGGGGTAGACTTATTTTAGCACTGGAGACAGATGCTGCTTCAGGAGCCTCTACTTTAATAAAGAAGATAGGAAATAGTAATAAGGAACTGATTGTGCAGGGCTGTGGTAAGAGAGGACACTCAGGTGAGGTTGGCTAGGGTAGGAAAGGGTGAGCATTTCTAGAAGATGGGAAGGGCATATCTTGGAAATGCCCCCCACATTTTCTTTTGTCCTGTGATGTGAGGGTGGGAAACCTTACAGATTCTACAGAGAATAGCCAGGCAATCTTTAGTTCCATTAGGTTGGCTCCCTGGACAGGGGGACAGAGTTTATGGGGGTTTGTATTGGCTTGAGGAATACCACCCACACTCCTGGATGGGCTCACTACATCCCCTAGACCTGGCTTAATCTGGATGGACGATGGGCCACAATGGGCCAGAATAGCGGGAAACAGGAAGTACAGCCAACTCTCAACTATCTACAAATGGTGGGAGCAGTGGTTCAGATAATTCAAAACAACAGATGATCAAAAAGTCCTTTATTTTTGGTTTTGAAATGCATCACATAATTTCTTTTTACAGCAGGTTTTTCTTCCTACAAATGTGTGGCTTATGTTATTAAAATAAGTTGGCATTTCTCAAGCCCACAAGTGGTGGTAAAAGAGCAGTCAACTTAGAAATGTTCTGGATGGGAGAAAATACTTTTTATGACACTGTACACATGCACACACATGGACATCTGCATGCACACACATGTCAACATACACTCCCACATACACCACATGATCATTGTTTTGACTCTGTGAGGTGGACTCATTATTTGTGGCATTTTGCCCACATGCTAAGATTCTCAGGCACTGAGTTCCCCATCCCTTAATGCCATCACTTCTCCACAAGCAGCATTGAGGTGAAAGCATCCATGGGAAGAGCTGTCATTTCCTGTCATCCAACCCCTGCCCCCCACCTCCCCTGGTTTTTCCTTACGTAGACCACTCGGCCTTCAGCAGTTCCCAGGCATCCAGTCCCTCTTGGCCCTGGCTATGGGCTCAGTGCAGGCTTGGGGCACAATTCTAACGCTACAGAGTAGAAAGAACATGTGAGCGGGACAGCCGTGAGGTCCGGGGGCCCAGGAAAAGGTCCAAGTGCCAGGAGTGCACTCAGGAGACAGTCTTACCAGACAGCCAGGAGCACAGCTGGCTGAAATGCTGCTGTGAAATCCATGACTGTTCTCTAGTCTATGAGAAAATGCCTTGGCCTTCTGTGTTGATGAGAAATCATCAAAAATAAGCATGAGATCAAAAAGACCCACCAAAATGAAGGCAACAACTCCTCCTCCATAAGAGTTGAGAGTCCAATGTCAGCAACTTCCCAAAAATAATCTCCCTTGGAAAATGTATCCTGAGCAGAAGAAACACAAGTCAAAAAACTATCAGTTCTATTTTCTTTGTAGGTCAGCTATAAACTAACCCCACCCTAGTAACAACATGCAGAAAAACTATTTGAATACCCTGAACTCTAGGATTATTGGAAATGACCCAGTCAGCTGGGAGTAGAAGCCTGTTCTAAGTAGGATATACATCTTCCTGCTGCCTGTTATAGATCCATTCTCTGTAGCATGGGCTGGAGGAGTTATGGGGAAGGGGTCATTTTGCATTTGGTTAACAAGATAGTGATTATGTGTTTACTAAGTACAAGAGGTGATATCACTGAAAATCACATAGGGCTGCTCCCTTTAGCAGGATAATCTTAGGCAAATCCCTGCCAGAAAGTGCTGAGGCGCTGCTCTGCCAGCCCAGCTGGAAATCCTTGTGTGCCCTAAACCCACAGTGGTGCCCCCCACCCCCACCCCTGTTTTTTTTTTTTCTCTTCTTCCTGTAGGGATGGAGTGGAGGATGTTGACAGCCAGGGGGATGGAAGCAGCCAGCCAGACACCATCTCCATTGCCTCCAGGACCTCTCAGAACACAGTGGACAGTGACAAGGTAGGACAGAGCCCTAGCCTTCCTTCCCCCAAGACTTCTTGTTGGCTTCACAACCCCTGGAGAGGTGCCCCAGAGGAGTTTCTCCTACTATGGAGCCAAACTCAGGAGCCAGTTGTCTCTTTATGTCCACCAAAGGGGAAAGGACAGGGCTGGAGGAGGCATGTCCTTTATGTCCACCAAGATCTTGTCTGACGGGACAGAAGACTGTGCTGGTCAGTCTGACTGCTCATGTTGGAAGAGTTTAACAGAAATGGAGAGGGGGAATAGAGAGAGAGTCTAAGTTTCTTCTCTTTCTGAGATGCCCCACCTGGGCTGCTCAGGCTGCTCTGCCTTCTGGGAGGATGGATCTCAGGGATGCTGACATTGAGATAGTTTCCTGAGACCTTAGTGGCTGTGATTGGCTCATATTTATAATGATTTGAATGGGGCTCATCTCTAAGTTAGATCAAGACTAGTGGTTTGGGAAATGGCCACAGAGATACTGCTTTGTAGGGGGCCTCTTAACCAAATGGACTCTAGTGGAAATGATGCCTTCTTCTTGCCAGATTAAAGGGGTTCAGTTCCCGAGGGACAGGAGGACCAGGAAGTGAAGGATGAAGGATATAGTATTCTTATGCAATAGCCTGGGCACTTGCTCTCTTACATCTTGGAGCAAGTAAGTGAGAGTTAGGGGTCCTGATAGGGATCAAAAGAAAGGAGACTGTAGCAAAGTCTCTGCGTATTTGCTCAAGCTAGGTGACAAATGCAACTGTCGGAGTTTGCAGCAGGGGGAAGAAAGGGTCCATGTCCAAGCCTACTCTCATTTGCTTATTCCAGGATCCAAAGAGTATGAGATGATCTTTTGCTGCGTATTAGTGATTTTATGAATGAAGTTGAGTTTTCAAAGACTATTTGGCCCTAGTTTATCCAGACCTAGTATTTTGGCCTGCTCCTTCAGCCTCAGGCAATAGGCTGTGTCCTTCATTTTTGTTTTCTAAGTTATAGGCCTTTTGGTTTGGGGTTTTTTTGTTGTTTTTTTTTTTTTAAGAATATCTGCATTCATTCGGATTTTTCCTAATTTTTTCCTTACTGGGGAAAAATGCCACTAAGACCTTAGCCGTGGGGACTATGCCCCAAATCTGCTGAGATTATGGCACCAAATCACCCTAATTATGCATTAGACATTCAAGTAATTTTATCTGACAGTTGCCTTCAAGTTTTTAAGCCTTTTTGACTATCAGAGGAGATGAAAAATTAGGTTTTTTCCACTTGTAAAAACATACAAAGATACGGCTCAAATGACATGATTTAAAAAATACAAAGAAAACTATTTCTGCAATTTCCTGTCTTCTCTGACCTGCTGTCTAGAAATATTAACCTAGAACAGCCTATGAATGAAAGTGTACTTTTTCAAACAGTCAGTAGGGGGTAAGTCAAGTGTGACATTTCCCATGTTCAGACACAGACTGAGTTTCATGGTGCAGGGGATTCATTCCTTCCAGTGACTAATCTGTCTTCCCAGCAGACCTGACTTAGGCACAGACACCTATACTCGAGCCATTTGTCTTAGGAAGACCCCAGCTCCAGTGTGAGGCTGGATTAGATCACCTCTGCCAACATACAGTTCATTAGTAATGAGGGTTCCTGGTACTTCTACTTTAATCTACAAGTAAGGAAACTGATACTCAGAGAGACGGAGTGACTTGCCCAAGAAAATTCTAGTGATTAGTGGAAAAGCAGGAACTAGAACGTAGCTATCCTGATTCACTGTCATGTTTTCCCCACTCTAAAAGTCAAAGCATTGAGCTCTCGATGTTAAGATTAACTCAGCTGGTCAGTCTTTCTGTACGTTTTAGAAAAACAGCAGCCACATATCATATTTGCGTAAAAGCACCCACCATGTGCTGAGCTTTGTGCTGGATACTGTGGAGAGATGTGGACTGTCTGTTGAGTGTGAATCCCTCTTTTTGTAATTTTTTGTTTCCTGTCTGTCTCTATAGCCAGGTCACGGAGCCCTTATAAAGGCAGGCCTGTGTTTGTCTGTTTTGCTGCTGTACTTCTGGCACATAGCACACATAGATGCTCAGGAGATACTTGTAGAATGAATGAACAGAGGGGACATCGTGCCTGGTCCCAGGGAACTCCAGGATTAAGAGGCAGCTGAAATCAGTGCTCTGAAAGTAGCCAAACATATAAACATTTTATTCTTAAATATGCTATAGAAGTTTAGAAGTTTCCTTACCTCCATGCAGAAAACTTTATTAAGCTGGGGAACTTTATTAAGCATTTTAGGAACATTAACCCCTAACTACTATCAGGATAGCTGGCCTTAGGAGACATGAGCAGAAGTTCAGGAGACGATGAGAGATTTTCTCTTCCATACACAAAACCAGGAAAATCACTTAGAAATATCCACATTTCAAAATAAAATAGAGAGAGGCCTGTCTATGACAGTGCACCGTAACTTAGAGCTTTCTTACCCTTGTACCACAGGACAGTGGTAACAGGAAGGCCGCATGTCCATGACCTGCTCTTCCCCTCCCTGGTGAAATGTTTCATCGGTAACATTTATAAATGTTTATAAATGTTATCAGCAGTGTCAAATTGTCCCCTCAATATACTAGAAGGCCAGAGATCCCTGGTTTCCAAGTGGTCAGGTGAACAGACTCTGAAGAAGAGAAAGATGGAGGAGGGGCGGGGCAGAGGACCTCACAGAGATCAGGGTCATTTTAACCACAGATTTCTAGAAAAGTACCCCAGTACTCCTAATCCAGAAGAACAACAGTAATGGTGGCACTGTTGGGCTAAGGGGATGAGGAAAGTGTAACAATTAAAAGACTATGATACACTGACCTGAGGAGCTGTGTGGGGCCCAGGGAACCTCCCCAGCCACTTCTTGTGTATTTTGTATGCTGTGCTGTGGTGAAAGGAGTTTGGACACACCTGGCTTCACATCCCAGCTTGGACACTTACTCTCTATATCTGTTACTGTGCCATAGTTTCCCTGTCTGTGAATACCCACCATCCTAAGTCATTGGGAAGATTAAATAAAATACGTTTACTTGGTAACTGTTAGACATTCAGTAAAGGTTACTTCCCACCCTTACTAGAGGGGACGCCAAGGTTTAGATACTAGGAATAATAGTGCACAGTTATTTAGCAGACTGTGAGGATCTTTGAAAATTCTTGAGTAGAGTTCTGCCCTCTGGTTCCATTTATTATTCATTTATTAACTAATTGTCAACAGGTCTTTCTCTATATTACACCTAAAGTGATGTAGCTTCAATTCATCTGTCTGTAAACGGAATACCTTTACTCTCTGTTCTATCTGCTAGCCCTTAGAATCTAAGACTTAGATATTTGTTTTTAGCATTGGCTTGTGGGTTATTTTATTATTTAATGGGATTAATCTGTTAATAATTAAACCCATTATTAATTAATTTTAATGCTCAAACTGTACTGTATCTGGCCTGTGGAAACCCTTTAAGGCTTTGGGTGTTTGGAGATGTTTGTCATATCTTTTCTCTTAACCATCTCTGTTTAGGTTGGAAGTCCTCAGTTTCTCCAGCTGTTCCTTATATTAATATATTTTCAGACCCTTCCACATCCTGGTTGCCTTCCTCTGAATTTACTCCAGTGTGTAATTTCTATATATAATGGGGTATCTAGAATGGTACACCTTACTGCAGATGTGATCTAACCAATGTGAGCACAGCTCCTTGTTCTAGGGCTACTATGTGCTGGGTCCTCCTTATGATGGTACACCGTGTATAGTGCAAGGATACTTCAAAAAGCTCATGGAAGAATATAATTTAAAGATAATATGAATCTTTCCACAAACTTTTTGAAGTACCCTTGTGTATATGTCCTGTGTTGGCTCATAAAATCTCCATGCCTTTTTTCTTGGACTTCCCTTATTTGGGCAGGTGTCTTAGTAACCTTATATCTATTAGATTTTCTTTTATTTAGTTTCATCCCAGGATTCCAGCATGTGCTGAATATAAATCATCTTGTCTAGTGTGTTAGCTGTATCTCCCAGCATTATTGGATAAATGTACCTCCTGTGGCTTCATCCAACTTCTTGCTAAAAAGACAAGTTGAGGACAGAAGACTAGTGCTCAACCCCACTCCTCATTTCTTGGCCAGGGTTTGGCACCTGTAAACCTCATCTACCTTTTCGTTAAGATCTCCAGAGAAGGGAACTCAACCACTTTTCTTTATAGTAGAGAAGCTGGACTGTTTGCTTATGCTATAAAGCCTCCCGTGACTTGTCTACCTTTTCGTTAAGATCTCCAGAGAAGGGAACTTAACCACTTTTCTTTATAGTAGAGAAGCTGGACTGTTTGCTTATGCTATAAAGCCTCCCGTGATGAGAAAACAGTCTAATGTTCTTAATTCTGCATTCAACACTGGCAAAGCCAATGCGGGTGCCTCAGTAAATGGTGTTAATATCTTTCCCAGAGCTGCTTTTGCTCAACCTTCAAATGGGTCTGCGTAAGTATATTCTCCCTTAGATCTGTCCAGTGCAAAAGTGTTATCTCCCTGACTGCAAACCAGTGAGCTTCCTTTCTTCCATAGTGGTCTGAGCTCCTCCCTGTTCTGTCCAGGAATTCACAGGACTCTGGGCAGGATATTCCACTGTAAAGTCTTTTGCCTATATGTGTATTACTAAATGATGGGGCTTTATGACTACACTTCAAAATATTCAGAATTATAGAACTCTAATCAAGCAAGGCTGAATAATGAAGTGGCAGCAAAGAAGTATCTTGTTGTTTCACATGATGGATATCTGCCAGATAATTTCCAGCTAATGGTACGAAAGCGGTCATGCACTGCAGTGGTCCCAGTGCATGTATCTACCATTTAGGCTAGGCATGCTAGAAACATTCAATTAATGCTTATTGAATTGAATGTTACAGACCCATCCTAGTAGGAGTATTCTGCATCCAAAAGTCACTGTGAATTTCTAGACATGTCCAGGCTGGCTGGAGACTGGGAAATTTAAGTGCAATTGAGTTGCAGGTGCTCTTTTCTGCAATAAAATAAAATAAATTATAAGGGAAAGAACATTGCTGGAACATCCCAGCATCCCAGGGCCAATGTGTGGTGTGCATGAGGAACTTCAGTAACAAGCTAATGTGACCTGAGATATGAAGTGGGCTGATAATGGTGCTCTGCTGAAGGGGGCTGGGGAAATGCCTGGAGAATTCTGGAGGTTTCAGGATCTAACTCATGGTTTTTAAACCGAATTGTCAAATCACTGTCAAAATCATGACTAAAATTTTGTTTTACTGATTGGGAAGGAAGGCTCAGGTCAGAGAGGGTAAGGGCCCAATTAAGGGGAAAGTCAAAGGATTTCTGCAGTGTCACTGCTGCTTTGATAAAGGGCCATAGTGTGATGCCTATAACAAGGGGCAGGGCAGCCTGGCTGCAAGAGCTCCCTGAGAGTAGACTTGTAAAGCCTTACCTGGTTCATCAGAACCTGACAATCCTAGCGCCTGCACACTTGGAGCACGTAGCAGGCCACTGGGTGCAAGAGCGGTAGTCAGAGAAAGGGCCCAGTCCCTGCATTGGTGAGGGCCTGGCCCCTACACCGGTGTATTTCCACCCTCCTAGTTCATGCACTGTGTTGAGGCCCTCCTTGCTTGATGGCAGATGATGTTCTCCATGCTGGGAGTACAGCAGTGAATGAGAAAAGACCCTGCCATCTCCAGCTGACCTCCTGGTAGGCAGGAAGGGTGGACAACCAGAAAGACAAAGGATGGCATCCCTGGTTGTCTGCTAATAACATCAGAGATAAACAGGTTTCTTGGGTTTTTTTCTAAGAAAAAGTGGGCTAATGCTGCAATTGAAAGGACTTGACATTGTATAATGTTGAATATACTAATTATCCTGATTTGAGCATCACTGTTGCACACAGGTATTGATATTCAACTCTGCACCCCACAGATATGTACAATCAACTATATTACAATTTAAAAAAGAAAGAAAAGAGAAAGAAAGGACTTGAATTAGATGTAAGAAGTTATTTTCCTCATAGGGATTAATGTTAATGGGGCACAGATGGCCGAGGGGAAAACAGAATGTCTTCACTTACATGTGTTCATATATAGAAAAAACAGCCCCATAGAAATAGGATGGAGACTTGAAGGAGGGCATCCTAGGTTTGATTCCCTAGAAGCAGAGTCTGTGACAGAGATTCCTGTGTGCGTGATTTATTGAGGATGTGCTCTCCAGGAGAAAAAGAGGGGAGGGAAGCAGGGTCCAGTGGGAAAGGAGAAAGGGCAAATATGCATAAGGTTTCAGCTGGAGCCCAGTGGTCTGATCCCTCCCAGAGTTGCAGAGAGGAATTGCACCGAGTTTGCCCCACCTGGAGGCAAGGGGGCTTGCCTTTTGTGTCAGCCATGAGCTGTGAGCAGTCAACAGGCACAAGAGCTGGGGCATGGGTGCACTGGCAGGACAGGGGATCGGGTGGGGTGGCAAAATCATCTACTGCAGGGAGGAAAGGCAATGTGGTTTTGAGATCAGCTATGGGTTCAATACCCGATTGTGTACCAACCAGCTGTATGACCTAATCCTTTTGTACATCCACATCCCCATTTGTACAATGAAAGCAGTGATTTCTACTTCCCAGGATTTTGAAGGACTGGCTGAGATCCTATATGAAAGAGTGTCTGGAGCAGAGGAGACCGGCAGGAGGTCACTGTCCAGATGACTGCAGGGCACTCCTGTGTGAAAAAACAGGCAATGTGCTCCCTAGAGTTTTAAGGGGCTGTGGACCACTGTGTTTTGCCACTGAAGAGAAAAACCAAACACCTGAAAATGTGGAGACTGGGCAGAGTCAGGACTGATAAAAATCTTATCAGTTGGGGCCGGCCCGGTGGCGCACTGCTACAGTGCACCGCTTGGGAGCGCGGCGGCGCTCCCACTGAGGGTTCGGATCCCACATACAGACCGGCCGCTCACTGGCTGAGCGAGGTGCGGGCGCAACACCAAGGGTTGCGATCCCGTTGCCGGTCCCGGTCCGGTTTGGGCGCGACACTGAGGGTTGCGATCCGTTGTCGGTCACGAAAAAAGACAAAAAGGAAAAAGAAAATCTTATCAGTTCACACTAGGTAATATTTTTCACTTGACAAATTCTTAAAAACCATCGGTGCGGTCCACTCAAGTTTGGGTCTCCAGCATGTCATTGCGACAATGTGTTGCTTAGCTGTGGTCCCTATTGCACCAGCCACTGGAGATCCAGCCCATTAAATGCTCTTTACTAAAGGCAGAAAATGATGTGACGGGTCTCTAAGAAAGATTCCTCAGCGCTTCTTCTATTCTGCCCCTTGTCTCAGTGGGGCTTGAGAGTCCTTAAAATGTGTCTTCGTAAGGAGAGATTATACTGCCTCCCATTTAATAACAAAACACTTTCTAACCCTTAAGTAAATACCTGAAAAGAGTATGTAATTGCCCTTCCTGTTACCAGGTCTTGGAGTGGCTATATCTGAATCTAAATTTGGACTTTATAACCTATGTAATCTTGAGTCTCAGTCACACCCCACACCTGACAAGATCTTATCAGTTCATATTAAGTAATAGTTTTGCTGTATAAATCCTAGATAGAAGCATTTTGATTTTTCTCAAGGACTTGGTAGTCACTGCAAAGTAGGAAAGATGCCGTCTCCACTTTAAAATTTAAGCCCAAAATGTGATTTTTTTTTTTTTTTTTTTTTTTTTTTTTTTTTTAATAATTCAAGTCTAGGAGTCTAGGACTAGGTTTGAAAATAACTTTTTTCTTAGTATACTTGCTTTGTTACTTTTATCTGTGGTGGGCAGGTGGCTGGACGAGGGGGAGACGGCAGCAGTGGGTGCCAAAAAGCAGAGGATTCCATGGCCCTCGGGATGCCTGAAGCTCTCTCTTTATGGCTGCTCTATCACCTCCCAAAGCACAGCTCCATCTTTTCCTCAGTGACGTTTGACACAGTATAAATGTGCTGGCTTTTCAGAACCAATTGATAAAATGTGAAAGGTTGAGGTCACAGGCTTTCCTTTAAATGAAAAGTTCCTCAAATAAATGACTTCCAGCTGTTGCTTACCACTCAAGGGTATGAACTACACTTTGCTACAAAATACAACCTAGGTTCATGGGGCAAAATCTCTCATAATGTCATTATTTTACTTAATATTTTGATTGATATACCATAGCCTGAAAACCTCCCTTGAGAAACCCATCATTAAAATTGCCAATCATCTGAAAAAGCAAATGCATTTCATAAAATGCTGCAGCCAATGAGTAGTTTGCTAAACACTTTGGAAGTGCTCTCATGGTGCTCAGAGTACTTGGGCCTGCACGAAGTGTCTTTGTTTCAGGTGGCAGTGTTGTATAAGTATCTGTTACAGAAATAGGGAAACTGGAAAAGTATATCTGTGTATGATAGCTGTAAGGGGGACAGAGGCCAGATTTGATTTAGGGTGAGTTTGGAATTTGGAATCACAGAATTTTAGGGAAGAAAAGAACTCAAGAGATCATCTAGCCCTCTTCCTTCATCCTGTTTAAAAGGAACAAAGTGACTTGCTCAGACTCACATTGCCAGTTAATGGCATACCTAAGACTCAAACTTAACTCAGTCTCCTACCTGTTAAATTGGATTAAAAACAGTGCTTTTATAGTAACTCTGATAGTTCAGCTTGATGATCCATGCAGCAAAAAACAGACACATTGTTAACCCCCTCTCCAATTGTCCCTGCACTAACCCCCACCCTGCCCCAGCAAATCTATAGCAACCCAAAGTAAATTACAACATGGTTGTACAGTCAGTCCAGTCTCGTGTCTCAGGCTGGCATGTGCAGATGTTAGTACCTATCACAGTTTCCTCAATACCAAGTACTTGTGACTCACATCATGGCCTTGGTGGGGGTGTGATTCTGCCCCAGAGTCTTCCAGCCTCTCAAGCAAATTCCAGTTGGACTCTGAGTGCTTGGCAGAGAGCACTGGGCTGTGGCAAGGCTGATTTCTGCTTCAGAGCTGCCTGCAAGAAGATAGTTTCCAGAACCAGCTCAGCCTTGCCGCATCCCAGCACAAATTGAAATTCTATATTATTGGCAAAATTTTGTTGGAAGGAGAAAGCAAATCTGAGAGCAAGCCAAGATGTTAAAGTGGATTAGCTGGAGACAGTCCAAGGAAAACAAGACCCAAGTGAGTACACCTGCAGCCCGCCTGGTTCTGCTGGGGAGAAGGGGTGTGAGAGGGAGATGGCAGAGAAGGAGGGAGGGAGGGGAGAGCAAGGGCTGGAGAGGATGGGAGGGAAGTGGAAGTTTTCAGGGCAAGGATTGTACTGGAATATTTGCACAGACCTCTTGGCGTATCACTTGCTCTTTTTTTCTATGTCAGTTAAGAGAAAAAGTTATTTTTGTACAGAATAAAATGACTGAATCCACCTTGTCAGAGCCAATGGTGGGGGAGACAAGCCATGGGAATAATGTTCTTCAGAAGTTGAGCTCCTGCGTGACTACAGGTGACATTAGGAGTATGGTACCTGGAGGTATGAAAACTAACTCTCTTAGAAACTTCAAGCAGGAATTTTGCTAGACAGGAGCGTCTGGAGCCAGAGCAGTCTAGAACAGATGGTACAGGCTGACGGTGGCTTTGAAGCCGAGGTTCTGCTCAAGCTGGAGCTCCCTTTACCTATGTGTGCTATGGTATACAACATGACATATGTTATCTGTGGCTCTAATACAGAGTTCATGAAAAAGCTTGTTGAGCAAACAAGTAGGGAAATATTACCCTGTTTCTTGACATCGAGCTTAGATTGAAAATTCTTGCTTGGGTTTTGCGTGACAGTTTAGTGTTGCTTCTTCACTTCGGTGGCTACTGCCAACCTGTCTGCCGTGACCAATGTGGTAGATGGATTATAGGGATGGGTCGGTTTAAGGATGTGTGGCATTGGAGTGAGGTGGCGCCACCCGACTGCTAGAAAGCAGGGCTTTATCAAGAGAAACAAGTTTGCATGTTCTCCGTGGTGGCTTCCTACAGGGAGCAAAAGTGAGGATGTGATTTTTGGCTCAGGGCCTCTTCCAGGAGCAGTAAGTAGCAGATGCCAGCTGAGGGGAACAGCCTGCCTCTGCCTGGATAACTCTTCTTTTTGAGAGAAAACTGCCAGAAGAAGGTATAGAACTGTGCAGATTGAACCCATTACAGATGTCCGCTTGTATTTTCAACGAGACCCTTGCCCCACGGCTAATCAGTCTTATAATTCTTCTCCCACCATGCTCCATTGGATATGCCCTGGTCTTGTTGGAGCAGTCATTTCCTGGTATCAGGGTTGTTAGTTTTCAGTCTCCGCAATTTGTAGGGGCTTAAGGTTGAGTCTCACAAGTTCAGAATTTTTATGTACTCTTTCTTTTTTTAATGCTCTAATCGGTTCCATTTGAAATTGCTAATTGTAGAGAAATGTATACGTTAACTAGAATTTCAGGAAAGATGTTCCTCCAGTCTGCATTGTCCTTCATAATACCAATTATGAAATGCTTTGAGAATGCTCCTATATACATTGCTCACTGCTCTGTGTCAACTGCAAGGGCTTATACATCTATCTGAACTTTATGATGTACTGAGGGAAAAAACAAAAACATAAAAAAACAGGCTTTTTTAACTATGTCTGCATCCTGTCTCCTGCTAGCTGGTGTCCTCTCAACTGCAGGAATGGGGTTTGAAAAGTTTCACTTACTGTTTGCTGTTTCTCACTTACACAGGGAAAATAGTGAGCAATAGAGGATATTCAAAATTCATTGTCTCTTCTTTTCCTTGGAATTTTGATGTATGCTATCTTTTTATCTCATTTACTAATTCATTAACCATTTACTGAGCTTCTACTATGTGCCAGGCACTATTCTAGATACAGAGGATATGGCAGTGAACAAAACAGACAAAAGACCTTGGTTGCCAGCTTAGACCTTTAGACCTTTCTCTGCTGTGCTGATGTTAGCCTAACTATGCTCAATTTTGAGACATTTGAAATTGTTAAAAAAAAAAAATGGGGTGGGGTGCAGTTCGTTACAGGAAGGTACTACAAATCATGGACTCTGAAATCTTTAACACAGAGTCTAACTCATCTCGCCTCCCCACCCCACTTCACCCCACCACCCCCAAAATAAGAACAGTCACAATTTTTATGCTCTTTCCACACAGGCTCTTAAAGGGGAACCTTTGCTGCATTTAAGAGAAATTTCTATTAAAATCCCAAAACAAAATATTTTTAGGGTATGCTCTCTAACATTCAAATTTAAGACAGTACTGCTAACAAAGGAACATGAAGTCCAAACCACTAAATTTGTTGTGATATTTAGAAGTCAAACTACTAGGAACTACCACTAACACATAACCATTAAAATCCCAAAACAAAATATTTTTAGGGTATGCTCTCTAACATTCAAATTTAAGACAGTACTGCTAACAAAGGAACATGAAGTCCAAGCCACTAAATTTGTTGTGATATTTAGAAGTCAAACTACTAGGAACTACCACTAACACATAACCAAGCAGAAAAACCTGTTAACAGAGAAGAATGAAATTCATTAGAGGCAGAATAGAAAATTATTTAAAATATATTTGTATACTGAATTCATTCTTTTATTCAACAAAATTTTACTGTCTACTGATGACCAGATACCGTGGAGATTAAGAATATATAAATACAATCTCTGTTCTTGTCTATAGTCTCCTGAGTTCACACTCCGAGTATCTTGTATGTGATGATAGAGTGGCTATATACATGTCACAGGTATTTGTGAAATGAGACAGTTGCCCTTAATACTTCCTTTATACCAGTTGCTGTGCTAAGCCTCAGAGAAGTTACACAAATGAATGTGTCAGATGAGTTACATATTTCCCACACAATATGTTACATTTTATACCAGAAAGATACCTACCTTGAAAGACAAATTTAGCCTGGGAACCAGAGAAGACTTTTACAGCAGAAGTGAAATTGGAGCTGGGCCTTGAAGTTTATCTTCCTATTTCTACTTCTTTGTATCAGTTTTGGCCCAAAAATAATTATTCTAATCATGGGCAATATGTAAAAGAGCAGTGCCACAGATAAATCTGAATCAAAAGAAGTATTTTGTTTTGATGTAGAATTAGACTTTAAGAAAAAAAAAATGGGACTGTTAGCTCTGTTCATGAGAACTTAGAATCTTTGGCAAAACCTTCTTATACTTCCTTAACCTGTTTTCCTTAAAGGTACGCATTCAAGATTTTTTAATGAATTTTTGAAGCAGTAATACACACAGTAAAAAATGTAGGTATTCTTCTAGAGAAATTCTTTAAAAATGTAAAAGCTCTTTCACACACTTATCTATTCTTTTAAAACAATTTTAAACAAGAAATACTATTTTACAATTTTTTCTCATGTAACAAATCTGGGTAATCATTTCATAGCAGGACGTAGATCTGTTTTATTCTTTTTGATGGCTACATGGTCCATTACTTATAGTACCATAATTTGTTTAACTCATCCCCTATTGACAGGCATATGGGATGTTTCCAGTCTTTTGCCATTACTAACAAGGCTGTGATAAATATCCTTATACAGATGCAGTTTCTCACACTTGTGAGTATATTAACAGGATAACTTCTTGGAAGTAGAATTACTGAATCAAAGGGATTATGCATTTTTAGTTTTGGTAGACATATCAAATAACTCTCTACAGATATTTCACCAATCCCCTGCAGCTATGTATGTGAATGCCAGTTTCCCCTCAGCCTTGCAATTTAATGTACCATCAATATTTTTTATCTTTTCCAATCTGATATCAGATACTTTTAAAATAATTCTTATTCATTATTGCTCTTGTATGCTTTATTTAGTTGCTAATGTTGCCACTGTATATGGCAGTGACAACATTATTTTCTATTATTTTTATTGAAATGTACAGTATTTAATCTATACTATTACCTACATGAGAGTATGGGATGGTCTGATTAACTGTTATTTATAATCTTATTTCTATGCATAAAATGTATTCCTAATTATAAACATCTGATTTCAAAATGTAAAATATATGTTCTGAAATGCACAAACAGAACTGAAAAATTTAATGGATAGCTATAAAGTAAACATACATGCAACAACTATGCAGGTCATAAACTAGAACATTGCCGTCTTTCCAGATTCCCCATTTGTGCCCCACCCTGGTCACAACCCTGTGCTTCTCCCCTGGAGTAACTACTCTCCTGATATTCATAATTATAACATCATCATTACTTTTCTTTACAATTTCACCTCCTATGTAAATGTCCCTAAACAACATAGTTTCAGTGTGGCTGTTTCTAATATAACAAACAGATCATATTATGTATATTCTTTCATGTCTTCCTTCTGTTGCTTAACACTTATTTTTATAAGATTCATACATGCTGATATGTATAGTTGTTCATTCATTTTCATTGTTGTGTAGTATTCCATTGTATAGATACACCAAAATTTATTTACCCATTCTGTGCATGCGATGTTTGGTGCTATTGTGAACAATGCTTCTACGAATATTCTTGTATAGCTATCCCTGTGCACACATACTTGAGTTTCTCTAGGAGTAAAACTGCTAGGTGATAGGATGTATATGTGTGTCTTCAACTTTACTAGCTGGTGTCAACTCTTTTTCAGAGTGCTGGTACCAAATTTACACTCCTACCAGTATATATGAGATTTTTCCATTGCTCTACATCCTTGCCAATACTTGGTATTGTTAGACTTCAAAATTTTGCACATCTGGTTGGGTATGTAGTGATATATGCTTATCGTTTTAATTT
>NW_007730135.1:58121-90553 GCF_000696425.1 Galeopterus variegatus
GGCCTTTGGATTTTCTCTTTTATAACGTCCCTGGTTTAAGCCTTTTGACTATATATCTAGTGGGTTGATTTTTTTCTTATTCATTTTTAGGAGTTTTTATATTCTGGATATCAGTCCTTTGTAGCCTTTGGATTTTCTCTTTTATAACGTCCCTGGTTTAAGCCTTTTGACTATATATCTACTGGGTTGATTTTTTTCTTATTCATTTTTAGGAGTTTTTATATTCTGGATATCAGTCCTTTGTTGGTTATACACGTAAATATCTGTTTTTGCTCTGTGGCTAATCTTTTTATTCTCTTTGTGTCTTGATAAGTGTATAATTTGGCATTTTGAAGGCAATGCATTGATTGTGAACAATGCTTCTACGAATATTCTTGTATAGCTATCCCTGTGCACACGTACTTGAGTTTCTCTAGGAGTAAAACTGCTAGGTGATAGGATGTATATGTGTGTCTTCAACTTTACTAGCTGGTGTCAACTCTTTTTCAGAGTGCTGGTACCAAATTTACACTCCTACCAGTATATATGAGATTTTTCCATTGCTCTACATCCTTGCCAATACTTGGTATTGTTAGACTTCAAAATTTTGCACATCTGGTTGGGTATGTAGTGATATATGCTTATCGTTTTAATTTGTATCTCCTTGATTACTAATAGGATTGAACATCTTTTCATATCTGTATTGGGCCTTTGGATTTTCTCTTTTATAACGTCCCTGGTTTAAGCCTTTTGACTATATATCTACTGGGTTGATTTTTTTCTTATTCATTTTTAGGAGTTTTTGTATTCTGGATATCAGTCCTTTGTTGGTTATACATGTAAATATCTGTTTTTGCTCTGTGGCTAATCTTTTTATTCTCTTTGTGTCTTGATAAGTGTATAATTTGGCATTTTGAAGGCAATGCATTGGTAAATTAGAGGCTCATGTGATATGACATATAAGGCATTTCTTACATTTAGTATTTTAATATGTGATTCACCATTTTTTCCTCCACAGAATAGTGTACCAACATGGAAACTTAATATATAATGCAGGTTTCTGTTAATCCCTAGGTATACCTCTGTTTTAATGAAAGAATAAAAATTAGTTGACTTTTAGAAATGTATCTGTTACATTTTACTCTGTACATTATGTAACAGGTACTAGAGTTAAAGCAATAAAATATGTTAGGAAAACATGATAAATACATTGGATTTGGAACGAAACAGCTGTCTGACAAACAGATCCAAGACTCAGAAAGGAAGTCTTTACATAACAAAACTAAACATCTATGCTCACAGAAAAGCCTCCCAACTCTTAATTTTATATGTAATCCTTATAATCTTGGTCATCTCATTACTCAGCCCACAAAAGAATTAGAAGAGGAGAAAGTTGCTTCTCTGTAGCCACACTTAGAGCCACAAAGGCTGAGTTAGAGACTGCAAGGAAAGACGTAGAAAAGCCATAAAAGTAAAAGCTGATAGAGGAATTAAAACTCCAACATTTTGGCTCCATCCTTGAAGGTAGCAAGACTGCTCTGTGACAGGGCATGTTCTGAGGACATCCCTTTGGTTGGCACTGTGCCATAATTGTTACTCATGCTGATAATTGTAAGGGTTAGCAGAAGGGGAAATTATGTTCAGTGTGGTCTTTTTAAGAAGTTAAGTACATAAAGATGTTCATAAAAATGGGTAAAAGGGCGGGAGGGGAGAAGTGTTAGTGTTTACCTTTAGTTATCCAGAAAAGATTATCCTGACAGGCATGTTGCCCAAGGGTTCTGAATAGCTGAGGTTATGCTGACTGTGGTTTACATTAGTGGAATGATTTGTAAAAGTGAAACACAACTTTTCTCCAGCCTAGTGATTGACTCCAGAAGACCAATGCTGAATTCCTTTGGCATTTATTCAGCATCTGTGTAATCCTCCCTAGTCCAAACCACTGTCCTATCACACATGGCCTATGAAAGAAGCCTACTAACTGGTCTCCAGGCCTTCACTCATATCTTCCCAATCTCTTTGCACTCTTCAGCCAATATGATCTTAAAATGCAAGCTCTCCACCTCACTCTATGGTTCAAGCCCTTCTAAAAGTGTCTCTTTGCTCTTGGGATGAATATCAGAATCCTCAAAGCAACCTGTGATAATTAGATGATCTGGACCTTGTCCACTTCTCTGGCCTCCCTGGAGCCACTCTTCCTCATCTTTCCAGCCTCGTACATGGGCCCAGGGCCTTTGCACATGCTGTTTCCTTTGCCTGGAAAATGCTCTTTCTCCCACATGCCAGTGTCGACCCCTTTTGCCCTCTCTTCTCTCACATCTCAGCCTATCATGACATTCTCCCCAATTTGTATCTCTCACAGCACACTGTTCTATTTTTCTCTTGGTAGCTATCCTCATTAGTAATTATATAAGTATTTCTGTAGTTATGTGATTGCCTCCTCCCCCAGACTTTAAGTCCAGAGGGCAGAGTCGTCTGTTTTCTACCCTCACTGCATCACCAAATCTAACAAAGTGCTGACTGACAGAAGATATTTGGTAAATGTTTGTAAAATGAATAAATGAAGAACAAACAAAGAAGCACAAAGTAATGTGTGTTTGGCTGTGTGCACAAGAAAGAGATCTAGAAATTGGAACCAAATATTATTAAGAAAACCAAAGCTTCTAGTTTGGGAAGAGCAGAGAAGGTTTGGCATTAAACTTTACTAAATGGATGGAATTTATCCAGGCAGGATTAGTGTTGGGAGTGAGGAAGAAGGTATTCCAAATGGATCAAACAGCAAGAGCAAGGAAAAGGAGAAAATATATATATAGGATAAGCTTGTGGCATGGAGAGTAAGTGTGCCTGGTTGAAGTTCAGCGTGTGTGCGTTGAGTTGAGGGAAATAAGACTGGAATGATTGGTTGGGTCACATCATGGCAGACACCATTCAAAGGAATTTAGACTTTCTTGAGTAGCACCCAAGAAACAGGGTTTTTAAGCATGATGGTTACAGAATTACTTTTATCTTCAAGTTAATGCATCATTGTCCTTTTATTTTCTTATTCTTTCTCTAGTCTCAAAGCCTATTGGTAGCCTGTCCACAATACTCTGAATCTCACCTTCATACCCACCTTCAGTATATCAATTCAACACCTCTTCTCTTTCTCATATTGTCAGACACCTCCTTTTCCTCTGCCATCTAGCTCTTAGTTACGATCTCATACTTCCAATGAGAACTGCACTTGGACTTCAGCTCCTGATCTTTCTCTCTTTAGCACTCCCTCCACCTTCAACAATTGTTTTTGTTGCTTCAGTTCTGATGACCATGACCAAAAATTTCAAGACTATATTTCTGAAGTGACTTTACTCATGATGGCAGTTTTATATTCACTTATTCATTAATTCACCACATTCACCTGCCAGGCACTGTTGCAGGTTGGAGATGCAGCAGTGGAACACAACAGGCCAGTCTCCACCTTTATGAACACTCTATTCTACTGAGGAACCAGATGACCAGCAAGCAGATAAACGGCCAAATGGCAACTTATAGAACAGTGACTAGATGTTTCCAATTAATGCTATGCTTTTCCTCAGTCTCAGTTACAGAAACATTTTCTTTCCAACCAGTGACCTGATTTGACTTCCCTTTGGGGGGCAGAAGCAACATCATTTCCCTAGACCCCGAGGTTTGTATACGCAGATTCATTTTTGGCATGTTGTCTGATAGCCAGCCTATTGCCAAGTCCTGAGCGTGATTCCCTCAAAGTTTCTGGCACACCACTCATAAATAGCCTCCCTGCTCTCTGGGATTTTGCTCCTGCATTTTATCTTCTCTATTGACACCAGATTCATCTCCCCAAACCATTTTTTCCCAATGTTTCACTTATCTATTAAAAGCCTACAGTAGCATATTTACTTAGGATAAAGTACAAGCCCATCTCCAAAGACATTTACGTGGTTTTTCCTCCTACATGTGATCCTTTAGAGACCCTTTCTGTTACACACACTTTACTGCACATACATTAGATTGAATCATATGAAACTTCTACTTTTGTGGATCCAAAATGGTCGAATAGTGATCATTTATATGTTTCAACCTAACCGTCCTTATAAATTAATTGGTTGCCTGTATGTTTTTCTCCCACACTACGTTGTGACTTCCTTGATGATCATGTCTTGGTCTTAATGATGCCTATATCTTTCTTGTCTACTACAGCATCTGGCACATGGTAAATGATGGTGCTCAAATGCCCCCACCCATGCCATGCTTTGCTCCTGCTGCTTCCATCTCCTATAATGCCCACTGACTTTGCCTAATCACATCCGACCCACCCTTGCTGCCAGCCTGACACATGCTCCCTGTTTCTGCAAATGCTCACTGCTTCTCCATAGTAATCTGTACTCCCCCTCCTGCCCCGCTGAGCCACTTACACCAATATTGACCCCCTAAAATCAAATATAATTTTTTAATATTCAGAGCATACATATATTTTACTTTGTATATGCCACATTGCTTACTATAAAGATGTACTCTTGGTAATGAATTGAACGATCTCTCTTCCGAGCCCATGTCTTTCACCCTGGAATCCAGTTCCATATTTCCAACTGCCTGTGGCATAACTGTGCTTGGATGACTCAGTACACTCTACTCAGCAGAACTGAGACCACGCTCATCGTGTACCATCTCCTCCATGTGCTCCTTTTCTAAGACTGTCCCCCACCCCCGGTACACACAGCTTTACCTTTAAGCCTTCATGGCTCTCTTCATTGGCTATCCTCTCTCTAAAATACCTTTCCATGGGAAATGTGCAGTGATTGCACATTCTTCAGCCTGGCTTTGTATTTTAATATAATATGTAAAGTTTGTCCCAGGGAGATTCAAGAGGAGAAGCATATCTCCCAAACCATGTGAGCATTTTCTAGGATCCAGAGCCTCTTGATAAGCAGACCGCTTCCCTCTGGTTCTGCCCCTCCCCTGGGTCTTGTGCCATCTGCAGATCTCTCCTCTCATGTATATTTTCTAGTAAATGTGTGCGTATCTTCAGTAAAAGATAATGATCTTTCAGCCCATAATCTCCTTTGTCTATCAACCTATACTACATCACTGTGTCTCCAAAATCATTTCTCTGTTCTGATAAGTTTCTGACCTTGGGAAGAAATTTGTTGGAACACATCCTCTTCATTATTAGAATTACCACGGGAGTCCCATCCTTCAGCACTTTTTGAGACAGCATCTTCTTCCAGTTTGCTCTTGTTTCCCACAGGTTAGTTTTTATCTCGGCAACTGAATCACGAGATCTGTGAAGACAAGGCTCATGTTTGATACCTTGTGCTGTCTGCAGCACACTGAGGTAGAGGTAGGCATTCACAGAAAGCACTCACAAATAATTGTTTGAAAGATATGTTTTATGTGTATATATTCTATTTGTGTATATTCATAAATTTGTGTGTGTTTCTGAATGTGTTTCCCTATACTGTCTAAGAAGTATTCATCTATGTGGTTTGGGAAGCAAGAATATCTTGGATATTTTCCCTGGCCATCATGCCTATGACATTATAAACTAGTAAGTCATGTCCTCCAAAAGCTTGTGATTGTCCTCCTCCTGAGCTGTGTAGCCTGGCGTTACTTTCTTTCCCACCTGCTTTCCTTTTCTCTGTCAATATGAAAGACTAATTTTGCTGTTAAACATAAAAGGGGAATGTGTATGTGCACATGTGTGTGTGTATTTGTGCTAACATATGCATATATATACATACATATGTATGTACACATATATATGCATATATGAAGGAAATATGCCAAAATGTAAATTGTGGTTATTTCTGGTTGGTGGCTTTTTGCAATTCTCCATGATAAGACATATTACTTTTATTAACCAAAAAAACCTAACAGATGCTATTGTTTAAAGGACAGGAAGGGACAAGATTTTTAGCTGGTTGCTGAGGTCCACCCTCTGCATGATCCAAGAGTGAGGAGGCAATGTTCCACTAGCGAACAGCGTGGTCCACTTCTCTGTATTTCGGGATTCAAGAAAGTGACCCGAGAGTCAGTTTGGGCTGACTTGCAAGATGGACCAAGGTTATAAGCTGAGGAACTGGCAACTTTGTTTGCTCATGAAGGTCAGCAGCCTTGGACTGTGAAAGAAAAGAGAAGAAAATCCAGGGCGTGGAGGACTGGGGAGTAGGAAGAGAATGATAAGTTCTTTAGGGTTCTCCCCATCAGCCATTTAGAGACACGAAAAAAGTGAGGAAAACCTTGAAAACAGACTTTGGAGGTCATGAAGAGATTTCATGAAGAGATATGTAGTGGAAGAGAGAGAAAGCACATGTGCTTCAAGTTTGGTTTCAACCCAATGTGGTTCCAGAGGGAGGAGTTTTCAGAGTGACTCAGCGTGGGGACACCAAACCCCGGGTCAGGAAAGCACAGAGAGCACCCATTAAGAAAACCAGTTGCCACTGCGTAGATGACAAGGTTTCAGATAGGAAGCAGCTCATCAGTAGATCACGACAGCTGTCACTCCTCCCCCTCTCCCAACACACACTCTAATGACAGAAGGAAAGTCTTCTGGTAAAGAGGCTGTTTTTAACCTTTTTGAACTTAAAACAAATTACATAAAACAAATATTTTTGAGGATGTCTCTCCTTCACTGCCTAGGTTGAGAGTTCTCTCGGAGTGCTCCCTGAGCAAAAGGAGAAATGGAAAGAGGAAAAACAGGGAGATTGAATATTGCTGGAAACAAATTACATAAAACAAATATTTTTGAGGATGTCTCTCCTTCACTGCCTAGGTTGAGAGTTCTCTCAGAGTGCTCCCTGAGCAAAAGGAGAAATGGAAAGAGGAAAAACAGGGAGATTGAATATTGCTGGCTGTGGCTGATTTCTGTGCACAGGGTTGTGTTCTGGAGGTGGGCAGCACCTGGCCTTTCGCTCAGGAGGCAGCATAGCAGGTGGACATAACTCTGCACCACCTCTGAGGCCTTCCTGCTCATTATTACGCTGCTTAGCCAGCTCACTAACCTCTCGCAGAAGTCGGGATGAAGAGCCCTGGGGTCAGCGTGAGCAGCAAACCTAGACATCGAGACCCAAAATGAGACCCATCAGGCAGAGTAGGAAGCATGGAAGAATAAAGAAAAAGATCACCGAAATCAGTCCTTGAAAAGAGATTCCTGAAAATATGTTTCGTGGTGTTTATTGTCTTCTCTTTATGCAATATTCAATATTTTTACTACTGTGTATCTCACTTTTTTATTCTGATGGCTACATCAAGGAAAATTTCCAGTCTGGCCTCAGGTTTAAAACTTGAGGTGGAGAAAAGCTCTTTTAAACCAATTAATGTGGTATTTGCCGGTTTCCCTGTGTAACGGAAGAACACAAACAGAGCCCGTAAAGTCCCACCAAGGACAAAATCCCCCACCCCATCTAATGGGAGATATAGTTCTCTCCCTAAGAAGTCACTGCGATAATCAGGCAGGCAGAGAAAAGCATAACAGTTACCTGAAGGAAAGCCGTCCAGAGCCTAAACAACTGACAGTAACGACTGCGTTTCTTCCTGAACTCCTAATGTGAGCCTGGCACTCTACCTAACATCTCTCATTTCATCCTCACGACAATCCTTCAAGGTGAGTATCATTATCCTCATTTTGCAGATGAGGAAAATGTCACTCAGAGAGGTTAAATAACTTACCTAGGGTCACACAACCAGAAAGTGGCAGAGCTGAGATTTGAACCCAGGTCTTTCTTATATACTCCTTGCACACTGCCTTCCACTGGTCAAAAACACACAAAGCAATATTTTGGCTTAAATAGTGTAAATTCTACCATATCCCCCTCCTGATCAACAGAAAGAGACAAACCTAAATTTGAAAAACCAAGAACATTCCATGTTCCATGTACCATCTGTGTCAATCACTCACTGTTTCCTGTGCCTTGCAGAGCATGGCATGAGTCAGGAATTTTGAGGAAGCTGTTCATTATGTCTTAGCCATGGGAATAGTAATTCAGGCACATCCCTGCCTTAGTGGTTTTCTAATCCATGACACAGAAGCACTGGAAACACACAGTTAACTGGAGATACATTTAAAAATCTATTGCAAAACAGTGCCTCAAATTCTTTGTGGAACAAGAAAGTATATAATATAATATAATAAATTTATTCCTCATCTGTGGATTTTTTTTAATAGTTGATGTACAGTGAGTACAGAACATCTATAGCTCAGAAAGCTCTTTTTATGAGTCTAGTGTTCGAATGGGGCCTACAGTATATTGAATAAATAGTATTTATATGAAGGGGTCTGTACTTTAATACGGGAATATGGGGGAAATCTCAACATAGCTCCCCCCCCCAAAAAAAAAATACTGGGGAAGTCTGGTTAATGAAGGCCACTTTCCTATGAAGTGGGTCTCAGTGATTCTTTCACCACTTGGAAAATGCCAAAGACAAGTGTTTCTGGATGATGTGTCCTGGAAGATATGAAAATGCAGTTGAAATGCAGCAAAACTCAGATTTTTCAATGATGGAGTGGTCGAACATTGAAAAGGCTTCTGCACTAAGGTTTCCAAACCAGGTGACCCTTAGAATTATCAGGCAAATATTTTACAAAGCTCATCCCAAGCCATACCAAGGCCTACAGAAATGGGGTAGAAAGCCAAAGGCATAGTTGATTAGGTATGGAATGTAAGAAGGTACTTCAAAAAGTTCATGAAAGATTCACATTATCTTTTAATTCTGTTTTTCCACAAACATTCTGAAGTATCCTCATATGTATAAATTCTAAGCTAAGAGTTTCTTTCTACATAAGAAAGACCATTAGCATTCTAAAAAAAAAAAAAAAAAAATTGTCTTTACCATGGGTTACTTCACAAATGTGTGTGTACAGCTCCCGGCTTTCTTCAGAATCTCCTCTTCCTCTGAATCCTAGGAATCCCCTATCTTCCCGGAAACTCAGGGTAACTCCCATTTCAACTTGATGCTGAAGTGTTTTCTCTCACTTCACGAACAGTTTTTGCCAGGCTGGCATTCTTACTAAGAGAGTTTCAGACTGTTTTTCTCATTTCTGTATGACAAGTGTGATGGAGCCTTTGATGTCATGGAGCTGAGCCACAGTCAAATGTGAAATCCTACTCTTTAACGTAGCCTGAACTTTTCTCTTGGCTAAAAGCCATTGCTATTTAGATGATTTCACTCCTCCAGTGGCACTGGAAGTTGACTTTCTTGCAAGGGCCATTTTTCTTAAAGAAACGATGGTTTCATCACTTCCTGTGTCCAGTGGAGCTGGTGTCAACCACACTGGAATACGCTGGGTCTCTAGCATGGCTCCCCAACTCAGTCTCACTCACTCAATAATTTGCTCCCTTGGCCAGCCCTGCTGTCTGCCAGAACCAACCGCATGCCTTGGGAGAGTTATAGATTCCCACATATCATAAACCCAGAAATCAAGAATTTTAAGATGCTGGGTCTCTAGCATGGCTCCCCAACTCAGTCTCACTCACTCAATAATTTGCTCCCTTGGCCAGCCCTGCTGTCTGCCAGAACCAACCACATGCCTTGGGAGAGTTATAGATTCCCACATATCATAAACCCAGAAATCAAGAATTTTAAGACCCTTACTGCCAAAGATCTACTATATAAATGGACAGACTTTTCTCACGTGTTTTTCCCTGAGTGAATGTCATAGTGAGACTTGTTCATAGAGTATAGGGACCCTAAAAGAATATAAACAACAAAACAAACAAAAGTATGAAATAAACACTAATGATCACTGCCACTAGGACCTCATATTTAATGCATCTCTATTTATATTATTCCTGACTCTACTCCTGCTTATGTGTCTGGAATGTTGAGAAGCCACTGCAAGACTGGTCTACGAGGGTCTGATGGGATGAAAGTATATGGATTTGCATTCTGCAAAGTTAGCAAAAGTGGCCAGTCAGTGATCCTCATCTGGATTCTGGACCTGGTCAGTTTCTTCTGAACCTTCAGACACATGCTCTGCTTCCCCCATATCTTCTTCTAAAAAAATGATTGTGTATTTGCCAGGTTGCACTCTTTGCACTGGGTTACTAGAAATATAGTAGGTTGCACTGATGATTTAACTCTGTTTTCTACAAAGGGCTATGGGATCTCATGCAGATTTTTGCAAAGTCATATGCAAATCACAGAGCCCAGCCCTTTTCTTAACAGGATGGCAACCTTGTTCCTCGGTGGCACCTGGGACCCGGAGATCCTTTCTCCACTTACGTTTAGCGCGCAGCCTGGGACTTGTCCCTGCAGCTCACCGGGTTAGCCGTGGCACCGTTGGGACCTCCCACCAGGACTCCAATCACCCACCTCTCTTGAAACTGCTCTGGCAGGGCTGATGTGGGGTACAGCCTTTGCTCAGAGGGCAACATGTTCCAAGCAAATCTGCCCACCTGGGCCATGGGCTCACCCCTCGGGGCTCCCTGCTTCTCTACTGGGTGCAATTTGAGGTTGCTGAGCTTCTCTCCAAAGTCTAAAATGGTGGGGCAGTAGGGATCTGTGAGAGGCCCCATGGCCCCATGTACTTCCCCAGCTCCCAGTCTGAACACCAGGTACCCCCAGGCCCTTGCTGCCCTAGAGGTCTGCAACATTAGTGGACAGGCTAATTAGAGGGATGCACTTGTCCCTGGAGTTTTTCTCCAGGTTCTCCAGTAGCCCCCAATCTGCAAAAACCCATCATTCTGACCTAGCTTATCTCCCAACATCATGAGAAAGAGGGAGGAAGAAGAAGGGATGGTTTATGGTAGAGAAGATGAGGATTAACTTTAGCCTTTCCCAAACTTTCGCAGCAACCATTTCCCCAACACATTTTCTATTTGCTTTAGCCTACCCAGGTTTTGTCATGTTTTTCTAGCTCCTCTCCAACCTCACTCCCTCCTCAGGTCTTTGGTTCAAAGACCACGCTTCTAGCCTCCATTTGCTTCAAATTATCCCACTGGAGGTTGGATGGGATGTGCAAGAAGATATAAATAAAACAAACTGGCCACATGTTGACAATTGTTGAAACTAGATGATGGATACATGGCGTTCATTATACCATTCTCCACTTTTGTATATGTTTGCAATTTTTCATAATAAAAAAATTTTTTTTAAACCTTCAGCTTCCAAGACACTCAAGAGAGAGTCCCAACCCCTAACACAGTTTCATGGGAACTCCACACCAAGGCAGGAGGCAGAGATATAATTCCATTTCATATATACACTTTCCAATTTTAAGGCTCACTGCTTTATTTTCAATAGACTAAACCTGATTTCTAAAAGGTCCTAAAGTTGGGCTTACTTCCCTGGCTTGGTTACGGGGGAGGGCAGGGTAAAGGGTCCCTTAAAAGTTTACACTTCCATGTATCTCACAATCTGATTGTGAGGATGTGACTCGTTCAGTGTTCTGAACTTTGCGAAGGAAATGTGCTCTCAATGCAAAGTGTCATTCTCTGGAATTGCACCTGGCTCAGGAAAGGACTGTCTTTGTACTTGAATTTAAATCCAATGGAGAACTTTAATATGGGCATTTGCATGACTGAGAATTGCTGCTGTCTTTATTCCGTATGTCACTTTCTTGAATGTGTTCTAATAAAATGATTCTAAAGCAGGCTGTTGATATACAGTGATTTATAAATACTTCCTGTTGAGTGCTGAGGCCCTTAATTCTCTGCCAAGAATCCATCGCATCCCATTTTCCAGAAAGATCTGTCAAGGTGGGGACAGATGCAACGGGCGTGCGTCTGGCATGGTGGCGGCACCACTGCAATTGCAGTCACTAACAGGAATCATGTCAACCACAGCAACTATGTCTTCTGGTTGCCTAGCAACAGGATTTGTTTTCCAGAGTAAAGATGATCATATGTAGAAGATGAGTGTGGTGGGGGGACGACAGAGGGGGCAGGGCAGGAATAGGAGTATAATTCACTCTCCCAGGGAGGGAGGGAGGGAGCAGGGTGGAAGGAGAGACAAAAGCAGCCAGAGAGAGGCAGGCAAAGCTCAAACTTGCTCTGCTCAGTGATAGGTCTCAGCACCTTCAAATGATAATCATCTGTTAAATTTTATTTACGAAATTGGACCTTTGGGTATCAAGCCATAGCAAATTGCAAATCTCAAAATCTCACTAGGCAAACTAGAAGCAAAAGGAGAAAATATATATTTTCAAAGGTAGATATTTTGAGAAGCACTTTTTATCCCAAACTTTATGTCCCTTCAGCAAGACTGGCCAGGGAACTCCCATGAGCAAGTAACAAACTGAGGTCAATTCTTTGGGAAAGGACTTACTCTTAGAAACCTCCTAGCTTAAAGACTTCGTAAAGGGGAAGGGATGGCAGAACCAGATAAGGAGGCTTCCGTTTACAGAGCACCTTTTCTACACCACATACTGGGGAAGCACTTGATAAACGCCTTTAATTTTCACAGCCGTCCCAAGAGGCAGGCGGTGCTGTCTTCGTTTTCCAGAGGAAGAAGCTGAAGCTGAGAGAAGTAGATAACTTGTACAAATGCATACCGTTAGAAAATAGCAGATCTGTGATTCAATTTTAGGTCTCTCATCCCCAGATTCATGCTTTTCCAAACCATTAGGCTGATGGCATGGGTGCCCAGCCAGGGCTCTCCCTTGTACACCTCCCACAGTTGTTGACACCAGTGAACTGTGCTGCTGCTGTCTGCCCTTGGGGTCAGCCCAGCATCCTGCTCTTCCTTGTGTGGTTGGGGACCCCTGCCAGGCCAGGGTCTTGCACACCCACATACCTGTGACTTGGTTGTGTGGAGCACAGCCTGATGAGGCCAAAACCACCATTTGGTTTTCATGGGGATTTGTTTACTCAGCAAATATTTATTGAGTGCCTCCAAGTTCTGGGCATTATGATGTAGGTGAGCAAACAGTCCCAGTTCTCATGGAGTTCACCAGTAGAGGAGACAGACATTAATAAGTAACACATGAATGGATATGTGATTACAACTGGAAGGGGCCTTGGAGATCATTGAGATTAGCAGGTGAAACTGACACCTAGAAATGCTGTTTGCCCAAGCAATTTGCCCAGGACCATATAGCAAATTAGCGGCAGAATAAGGACTAGAACTCAGACCTCTGATTTTTATTCTTAGGCAACTTTTTCCCGCTACTATTTCACACTATATTCTGTTGCATACCCGTAGACTCCCCCAGCCACCCATAGAAACATATTGATCAATCAGGACACCATTCCCATTCATAGGAAAAACCAGACAGTACATTTTGAAATGATAATCAAATAGCATAGAGTGAACTAAATCTGTGGGGGTGGCATTTATCAAAGCCTTGTTTGCAGAGTTATCTCCGAGCCAAAGCAGGGACAGAGAGAGGCAAGGCTCTTATGCTGTAGCAGTACTGCCTAACAAAGATGTTTACAGGTGTTTCAGTGTTCTGGTCTAACCCCAATATTTCTCATCTCCCAGATTCAGCAGTCACTCATTCACTCGTTAAATTAACAAATATTTATTGAGTGCCTACTAAGTGCCACGCACTGTTCTCAGAGCTGGGAATGCAGCAGTGAACAAAACAGACTACCTCACGGAGCGTACATTCTAGCTGGGCGAGATAGTCAATAAATAAAACAAATAAGTATACAACATAGCATATCGGAAAATGATAAATGCTACAAAGAAAAATCCATCAAGAAAGGAAGGTAGGGAGTGTTAGAGGTAGGGATGCATTTTTAAGTAGGGTGGTTGGGAAAAAGACCTCCCTGAGAAAGGTACTGGGTCATCATTTTATATATGTACATATACACATACATACTTATATAATACATAGAGACATATGTGAATGAATTGACAGTGCATTTAACATGGTTCAACATGTCACTTTGAGCCCAGCTCTGAATAGCCAGCTATATAGTGTAATTTGAACAGTCCCACAAGCCACATCACACCCCCTTCAGAAAAAAATAGACTTCTCATGGCATGTTCCAGGGCCTATTTCCTAGCTTTCCCTCTTCTCTTATGGACTAAAGCAGTGATCCCCAAACTTGAGTGTCCATCAGAATCACCTGGAGGGCTTTTGTCAGAAGACAGATTTCTGGGCCCCAATACCAGAGTTTGTTATTCAGTAAGTCTGAGGTGAACACACAAATCTGCATTTCTAACAAATTCCCAGGTGATGCTGTTACTGCTTGTCAAGGTACCACACTTAGAACCACTAAGTTATTATAGCTGGAAGCTCTCTATTAAAATGAAACTATTACTGAAAAAGGATGCATCCATTCATTAGGATGTGTGGACATTACCAAGGTAGTTATCTTTAAAGAGCACAATCCTTAAGAAATGGTACTTTTTAATTTTTTTAAACTAGGGTAAGT
The DNA here is from genome assembly GCF_000696425.1 of Galeopterus variegatus. Lineage (NCBI taxonomy): Eukaryota > Metazoa > Chordata > Mammalia > Dermoptera > Cynocephalidae > Galeopterus > Galeopterus variegatus. Next base: position 72,416 of record NW_007730135.1, read on the forward strand.
TTCAGAAATCACAGCCCAAGACCCCAACATTGAAGAGCTAGGGCAAGAGACATGTCCTAAAAAGGAGGTGCCAACAATATTTGTCTGTCAATGCTTTGCATTTTCATAACATGCAATTCTTTCACAAGCCCTTTTTATAAGCCCAGTACTTTCTCTTGACCAGTTAACTTATTAGATAGGTAGAACAGGTGCCATTATTATATTTTATAGATAAGAAAATTGAGACACAAAGAGATTATATGACCTCTCTTAGGCTATCAAGTCTGAGAACCCCAGTTGCCTTATTCCTAGCCCAGTGTCCTTTCTCCATTAGTGTCCTTCATAACACTAGCTGTAGCATTCTCCTGGGGCATCTACCCCCAGGTCACTAAAATTGAGGACATGTAGTAGCTCTTTGCCTTTTGCTCTGTTCAGAATCCCACATGCCGCAAGTAGATTATCCATATAAGTGATTAACTGTGATTAACTTAGGCAAATCCTAAGCCCTACGTGAATTTCCTCTGGCATAAACACATTTCTCTTCTCCAACCAGGTATTGTACAGAGAAAATGCTAACTCATTTTATTATTAGCCCAAGCTAGAACTAATCATTATGAAAGCAAACCTGCTGGGGGGAAAATACACATAATACTTTCCAAAGGCAAGTAGAAATGACATTTTGATTATGTGTACTATTGCTTCCATTCCATTAGTAGAGATAATTGAAAGTTTTCTGTATCACTAAAGCATCCAGCAAAATGAGAGTGGATTTTGTTAAATCTCGTGGCTAGTGAATCACATTCTCTGGTGTTTAAATATACTTCCTCCTCCTCAAATGGAAATGAAGAATAAAATCCTCCTTCTCAGTACTTGCCCCTCTGGTCATTCTCTCCACTCCTGCACTGATTGCTCATGGTACGAGAACGAGGTCTTCCATTGAATCTGAAGGATGGTGACCCTGTGGGCCACAAGGAGCTGTCTCCCTTCAGCTTCTATACTGTCTTTGACCATCCAGGAGCCCAAGATGTTAGAAGTTTAATTTCTAAGACTGCCCTCATCTGTCTCCCAAACATTGATATTGTGACATCTTCTTTTTCCCATACTGCCATTGGGACCAATCATTTATTCAATAAACATTTATTAAGCACTTACTGTGTATCAGAAACTGTAAGAGCCACTGGACAGGCTACAAAAATGAGTTAGAAATAATCCTACCCTCAAAGAACATGGCATATAATAGAACCACTCTCTAAATCACACAGAATAATTAACATTCAGGTATATTACAGATGTGGATTGTAGTCCCATGTGAGCTGCTCCCCATTTTCATCCTCTGTACTCAACTGTATGTTCAAAAAAAGCAATAGATGAGTCATTTCAGATTCCACATAAAATAGGCTCCATTAGGAAAGAAAATATACCTGGGGAACAGAAAAGTGGGATGAGGAAGGAGTACCAGTCTTTTTCATCCTCTGTACTCAACTGTATGTTCAAAAAAAGCAATAGATGAGTCATTTCAGATTCCACATAAAATAGGCACCATTAGGAAAGAAAATATACCTGGGGAACAGAAAAGTGGGATGAGGAAGGAGTACCAGTCTGGAGTTCTGAGTACAAACAGAGATAGGTATGTATCAGCAGCCCAAAAGCATGGTAATGAGGGAACAGTATAGGATCTAGTATCTGCTATAGCTGTTCTAAATGTGGGCCATGGAAATTGAATGTATGTGGGTCATAAAGCTTGGATGATTAGAAATTCCATATTGATCAAAGATCCAGTATGAATGTGTTTTTGTTTAGACTCCAAAATGTGCTATGAAAATGATATTCCCTTAAAATAGTTCATGGCCACTACAACACAGGGACTGAGCATATAAGAAAACAGGTTGAGTTGGGGGAGAGAGTGGGATGCAGAGGATTCAATTGTCTGGGTCAGTATTAGAGAATCCATGAGAAGAGATTCAGACCATAATCCAACAATGTGTGTGCGTGTGTGCGTGTGTATTTGTATACGCAAATACATATGCACAGGAAAGGTGTTGAAGGCCGGTGATAAGGATTTTATGAGAATGTGAGTCCTTGGAATAAATTGCAAATTCACCATCCAGAAAGGAATGCAAGTTTAGAAAGCCAAAACTGCAGTCAGAAGTTAAGGATAACATTGTAGGTCTGGTGACCGAGTGGCTCAAGGAACACCACTCATACATCTTTCTCCTATTTACATTGGGCCACCTGAATGTGTAGCAGCTTTCACACTCAGCAGTTTAAAGGGGCTGTAGAGGCTCTGACACAGTCTTCTTTAGGTTGGGCTTTGTGAATAGTGGAATCCCAAGTCAGGGATTCAGGGTAGTTATGCAGCTGGTTCTCAGATCTGTCCTCTGAAACCTATTTCTACCAGTTCTGCAAATCTATCCTGGCCCTGGAGAGAGTTTTCTCAGCACAGGTGCTATATCCAAGCTTACCAATGACTTTAAAAGGTGCCAGTGGCATGGTGATACAGCCAGGCCTACCATAGTATGTAGGTCAGTGTGGATATGGGTAGTGGTAGCTATGGGGAGAATTTGGACAGTTCAGACATAGCAGTGATGGGGGAGGGGTTTCTATGTATCTGCTTTTGAATTTGTGGAATGGTGGAATAAGGAATTTTGTTCTATTTATAGTAAATATTTCCAGGGATTCTCTTGTCTGTGAATGGTGACCTTTTAATGGGCCTTATACCCAAGCGTAATGTAGAGTTTTTAGATTTGGCTATGCTGAATTTTGCTGGGTAGTTGTTATGGCACCCATCAGGGTAAAGGGAAGTACCGGGGTGGAGGTGGGGATTAAAACATAGTTGATGTAGAAGCAGGGTTTAGGTTTTATTGGTGTGGCACTCTCACTCTGAGAGTAACCCATAAGTATGGCACTCTAGGTGTTTCTTTGGTGTCTCATATGTATAAGGGCTTGCATAGGCATCTTGGCCCTGAGTAGCGCAAGTTGTTGATAAAATTGATTTACACAGTTGAGTTCCTCCAAGGCCAGCTGGAAATTATCAGTAGAAATAGGATGCTTTATACTCCTCAAAGTCTTCCTGTGTTTTCATTTGGTATTGAAGGTGCTGACATACTGCTTTATTTTTTGGTATTTCTGGAGCTATCCAACCAACAGACTTGTTGGAGAGCCATAGATATAAGCCTCAAAGCCAGACCATCACAAATGATATAGCTTCAAAGGGATATAGAGCATGCAGGAGACGAGGGAAGGGGTGAGAGGAGGACCTGAGTTCTTGTGACTGACACAATCAGGGATACAAAGTATAATGAAATTATTCCAGATGGTCTCAAGGCAGACCATGGTAATGAGGCTGTAAGTTCTGGAGGAGAAGGAGGGGAGACAGTCTTGTTAGAAGCACACACAAGATTTAAGAAATCTCTCTTCTTTACTCCCCACAAAAAGCATGAATACTTGGGTAGGAGCAGTTTTACCTAGGAGCAGGTAGGAGCTCTTGGGTAAGATGGTCTCTACCTATCTTCATGCCTCCATTGGGGCCAAAAGGATACCCAGGAATGTGCCCCAGAAGTCAAGTGGGAAGCTTAGATTACTTCCCCAGCCTCTATCAGGAGTCAAGGGGAGCCTTCCTGACATTAGCCTATGTTGGAGGAACCTGAATTCCATTCAAAGTGATGTAGACCTCACCTATGGTGTGCTTAAACATCCCTCAAGTTCATATGCTGAGATTCTTCAAAATAAACCAAGGTTTGGTCCAAGTTTTCTATGAATCTGGAAGCAAGAGCTCGTAGAATATACTATTCATAAATCTGGATGCTTAAAGGGGCATTGCAGATTCTGAGAAGTGGGATTCAGTATGTGTTTTGTCCTTAATAGGTTTAAAATATGAATTCCCTTTGGTTACTTTCCTTGATTCCCAAAAGACTGCAGGGCCCCTCCAGTCTAACTTGGTAAAGGTTCAGCAGCAGCAGGAAGCATAGTTTCCAAGAATACCACCCCAGTCACCAGTGCAAAGACTGTTTGCCTTATTACAAACAGGACAAGTCCCCAAGAGACCCAGTGAAGAGATGCAGGAATACATGCTAGAGTCTTGGGATAGTAATTCATATAGAATCTATTCTTTGGGCCCAAGTAATAGATATGCTCAACCTAGGTCTGAGTCCCTGACAGCAGAAAGATGGGTGTAAGTGTGAATGTAGCTTCCCATGTCCTCTCCCCAAATCCCACTTGGGCCTCATTAAACTTACGTGGCAGACTTGAGAGTTAAAGGACAATCTGGCTCTGTCCTCCCAGCTGCATTAGTTGGCCCTCAGGAGACAAGCTTTTGAGGTTGAAGCCCAATAAGAGGCAAGTTTGGGGTACCAGCACACTCAATTTCCCCCTCCTATTCATTTTGTAATAGCTCCCATTAATACTAAGCCTTATTTCTAGAGAGATACATTGCAAGACTTAGTCCAGGAGGTTGTCTGCCATAGCTGCATAGAAAAATTAGTCTCAAATGGCATTGGTTAGCCCCTCCAGATAAGGGCTGCAAGGGACAAGCTCATTCCAGCTCAGGTCTTGCTACAGGAGCCAAGTGTTACTAATGGCAAATAAAATCACATTCTCCATGTGGTTATGAGAAATCAAATGTGACATTTAGTTATTTTCTGTTTTCTTAGATCTATACATATGTTCAGAAGCGGCGGTTCTACTCTTACCTGGTTTGGGTCAACCATCTTTTGTCGTATCTTGATAAAATTTAATTTTGAACATGACTCAGACTTCATCTATAGATTGCAAAAACTTTTGACTTACAAGTAGGTATAGATCATTAGTTGGATGGAGAACCAGTATAGTTTTATAGGATCCATGTCAAATCATACTAGTAACTGAACTGGTTATTGCTATAGAGTGAGTTCCAAGAGGGCAGGGATTCTTGTCTGCTTTTTTCACTGCTGTATCCCTGGTACTAGTGATACTAGGTACTGCAAGTACAATTGCATAGGATGTAGAGCAAGTGTGATCTCCTTAGTGTGCAGAAATATAGAGAGAAATATTCTCTATCTGTAGTGCGACCAGACTGGTAGGTGAGTACATCTGTTGTATCACTGAGGAGTAGGAAGGAGTACTGCAGAATGTCATACTTGGCAAAAACAAGGAGCATGCTGCTTGAGTTCCAGATATTGCAAGAGTAGGAGACAGATACTTGATCTGATAGGCAAAACTAAAATGAGTTCTTAAATGTGCTACTTGACTTCTGGGGCTCTGTGGATCATTTCTAATTAAGAATGGAAAATGGGGGGCCGGCTCGGTGGCGCACTGGATAGTGCGCTGCTTGGGAAGCGCAGCGGTGCTCCCGCCCGAGGGTTCGGATCCCACATACAGACCGGTTCCAGCTCACTGGCTGAGCGAGGCGCGGGAGCAACGCTGAGGTTTGCAATCCCGTTGCCGGTCCCCGGTCTGGTACGGGGGCAACACTGAGGGTTGCGATCCGTTGCCGGACACGGAAAAAAGACAAAAAGACAAAAAAAAAAAAAAAAAAAAAAAATGGAAAATGGGATCATCGAAAAAAGGAAGAGCACCAAGGGCCAGGAGCAATGAACAGGAGAGTAAACCCAGTAAAGAATGTACCAAAAAAAAAAAAAAAAAAGAAATAACTGCTCCGAGAAGTCAAACTAGAAAAAATATCTTGCACTGGTTGGGTTTGCTTCACTGAGTTGGTTGCCAACGAGAAGGATTAAAGTTCCAAAGACAATGTTGATTGAAAATGCACTTCTCTCTGCCCTACCCTACCTCCATGCTCATGATTCTCATTAAACATTCCTGAAGCTCTAGGAACTGAAAATGTGAGAATCAATCCGTCTGTTGTGAGTCAGCCCAAGACATGGTCAACCGTGGGTTCTGATGCCAATTACTGACGGCAAGTGATGCTGGCCTACAGCTTGATTTTATTGAGGGTTAGACCTGTACAAAAAGTATACAAAAGCAATATAAAATATGATCCTTAACTAGAAGAATTGTAGAGAGGGCTATAAGCACTCAGAGAATAAAATTCACACTGTGTAGGATAAGAATAGCTATTGCATTAGCCTGAAAGTTCCAAAAGCTAGAATGATCTCCCTCTGTAGGATGAGTCATAGCATGTAATCTCCAGATTGTTTTAAAAAATAGTAGTAGAAACACCAACAATAATTAAATCCAGTAAGTGTGGCAAAGTTGCATTCAATTTGTGTTTGTCTTACTGTGGCTCCCTTATCTTCTCTCTCTTCACTTCATCTTCCCTGCCACTCCTTCACCCTTCCTGGACTCCTCCCAATATTCATCCCTAAGACAATTCCATCCAAAGAGAACAAAAGCAAACATATCTGTCAAGATAAGCTTGGTTATGCTGTGGTAACAAACAGTTCTAAAAATATTAGTGGCTTAAAACCACAAGAACTTTTTACCTAAGTGTAAATATGACCCATATGCCATGTTGCTCCTATTGTAAATAACACTTCAAGATTGCATGACCTTGCTCTAAAAATCACATGGTTATTCCATTATTAAGTAGCTTTTGGTACCACTAGAAATCCAGGGCAAATTCTAATGTAAGCCACGTTCATACTGTCTGAAAACAGAGAGTTTTGCAAGAAAATATAGCACTGCAATGGTATAGAAAGAACACTGGGTTGGAATCAGGAAATTTAGTTTTGATCCTAATTCTGCTATTGACCAACTATATGAGCTTTAAAAAGTATTTTATCCAAATCATCTATCTTGTCATAACCCGTTTCCTCATCTATAAAATTGGAAAGTAATAGGAACTGATCTTTAAACTTCCTTCTTGTTTAAACATTATATTTTTCTACTACTGGCTTAGTTGTAACCTATAAGTCCATGACTTTTAACAGGAAAAATCAACAAACACACATCCTGAGTAATGTATAATTGGGGAAAAATCGTATTTATATATAAAGGATAACCTAATTTCATATATAATTATTATCTGTACTGATGAAAGAGACATAGGTACTGAAAAACAGTAATTTTTAAAAATTTAGCTTTGAATACAATAGACATTCCCATTCTAAAAAGGAGAAATAGTAAAAAAGAAAGGGATAACAAAAAATAAAATTTAGCTTTGAAATATAGGTAAAAAGGCTCTCAGAAATTAACATATATGGTCCATTTTCTCATTCATTTATTCATCCATTCATTTAAAAATGTACTGGGCATCTACCATGTAATCAGCTGGGTTAAATGAGCAGAAAGGGACAAGGGAATTGAAGTTATTGGCAAGAGCATTGCTGAAATAATGGGTCATGGCATCTAAGCTACATAAGAGAGTGAGGAAGGGAGAGTCTTGATACAGAGAAAGTAAAGGGCTTCATGAACTGGAGGTCCCAGTGGCGTAACGAAAGGTCATAGTATGAGTAACTGAATAAGCAAGTTGGAAGGAGAGGAAGTTGTGGTAGGAAGAAAGATGTGAGACATCTTCTGATCAAGATAGAGAAGCAAGAACCAGATTTACTTCCCTGCCTAAAAAAAAATTCTTTAAAATGGGCAAAATCTAAGAAATTACAATTTTCTTTTTTTTTTTTTTTCCTTTTTGTCTTTTTCCGTGACCGGCAACGGATTGCAACCCTCAGTGTTGCGCCTGTACCGGACCGGGACCGGCAACGGGATCGCAACCCACGGTGTTGCTCCCACACCTCGCTCAGCCAGTGAGCGGCCGGTCTGTATATGGGATCTGAACCCTCGGCGGGAGCGCCACCGCGCTCCCAAGCGGCGCACTGTAGCAGTGTGCCACTGGGCCGGCCCAGAAATTACAATTTTCAAGGCACGGGACATCAAGACAAGGACAGTGTGATCCTTGAGGGACAGGATACAAAAGTGAACCCCGTGAATATCCCAGTTGACTGCTTTGAGTTTCCAACTTTCAGTACAGAGAGTGCTATAGTGCTTGTTCCCACTTTCCAGGCTGAAAAACCCTCAAAGTCATGGGGTATCAGGTAGAGTACTCAGAAGGGTCGTACCTTAGTAGTGGGGAATAGTAAACCCTAGACTAAACATGGCTCTGGTTCTGCCTGTAAGACTTAAAGGGTCAGACTGTTTCCAGGTAACTTAACTGCAACACAGAAAAACTCAAGAATATTTATAGGAATACGAAAATATTAAACATGCTGGGCCCTCCTAATTAGCTCTATGATATTCCTCTCACCCTCTGTCTTGTCAATGAGATATGGTTCTTTGATCCAAGCTGCTTTTGAATTTACTGTTCTCCCCTGTTCAGAATAAAAAAACCATGGAGATTAAAAACATTTCCAACCTTGCTCTGTCTACCTTCACAAGCCACTATTGTCTGTATCAGTTAGGGTTGAAGGCCAGGCTACATATAAAAAAAAAAGCCCCAATAACACTGGCTTAAATAAAACAAGTTTATTTTTCTCTCACATAACAGACACCTCAAGGTAAACAGTCTAGGGCTGGTAAAGAAGATCCAGAAAGTCATCAGGTACCAGGCTCCTTCTAGCTTATACCCCACCATTCCAAGGTTGTAGTCTAAGTCTCATAGTCCAGGATGGATGCTGTTCCTGGGAGCTGTTCCTGGGAACAGGTTGGGAGAGAGGGAAGAAGTTTCATCCCCCATATTAAGGAGACTAGTTGCAACCAACACTAAGGGTTACATCCCATTGGCCAAAACTTGATAATGTGGCTACACTAGCTGCAAGGCAACCTGGGAAAGTAGTCTTTTACTGGGTAGTAATGTGGGCCCCCCCCCTCAAAAATTATGAGTCTTTATTACTAAGAAAAATTACTAAAAAATTATAAATCTTTATTACTGAGGGCAGAATGGACTTTGGGAGGCACCTAGAAATCTTTGCTATAGTATTTGTTATCGGAAAAATAACTAATGGCAATCCATTGTGCATCTCTCTAATCAACCCCCTCTTCCACATTCTATACTTATTTTGTATAGAAAAGGTATTACTTATTTTTTACAGAAGAATACTGATGTATAGCAAACGTATCCTTGAGACTCACCTCTCCTAACTTGTTCCATGTATCATAAAGGAGCATTGCATTTTCCCCTCTCAACATAAAATATATATTTTAAACAGATTAATTTTTAAAGAACTATGAGGCATTTTCCTCAAAATTGATGATGGCATGATGAAAAGTTCAAAGTTATAAGCCAATAAAAGGCATTTAACATATACCTTCTACCTATTTCCAAAAGGATTTGAGAGAGTTTAAACACTACAGAAGATAGGAGATTTTAAAGGTAAGCAAAAGAGAGTCCATATGAAGGAAGCAGAGGGTATAGAAGTTTCAAAAATATGATGAAGGGGCCGGCCTGGTGGCGCACTGCTACAGTGCGCCGCTTGGGAAGTGCGACGGCGCTCCCGCCGAGGGTTCGGATCCCACATACAGACCAGCCGCTCACTGGCTGAGCAAGGAGCGGGGGCAACGCCGAGGGTTGCGATCCTGTTGCCGGTCCCGGTCCGGTATGGGCGCGACACTGAGGGTTGCGATCCATTGCCGGTCACGAAAAAAAAAAGACAAAAAGACAAAAATATGATGAAGCAAAGTACAGAACTTTCCATTTACTCCAGAAAATTAAAATCAACAAAAATTGAAAATGTACTCTATATGAGAAATTAAAAAAAAAAACACAGGCTGTACTGTTAAGACACTTTCAATTCAGTGAAAGACACAGGAATGTAGACAAATATCATCCAGAGCGAAAATATGCTGTAATAGAGGTGCAAGAGCATTCTGCTAGAGTGCAAAGATAAGGGAGAAGTCACTTAGAACTGCTGGAGCTGTTCCGTGAAGGGACTCGTCAGGGAGCCCACATGTGAGCTGGGCTTGAACGTAGGAAAGGATTTCCAGAAGGTGCCAAGTGTGGTTTGGGAGAGGAAGGCAGAGCCTATTCCAGACTGAGAAAATGTCATAAACAAAAGCTAAGTAGCTGGGAAATGATGGGCATGTTTGGGAATCACCAAGTGTGGGTGTGACTTGGAGCACAGGGTCGGTGCTGGCAGCAGATAAGTTGGAAGGATTGAGAAGATAGGACCTGAGAAGCCTTCAGTTATGTGACCTGGCTCTCTAGGCAGTAGAGGAATAGGAGAAAGAAAGAAGGTAGGCGTGTTCACATTTTATGACCTCTACTTTCTCAGAAAGTAGTGAGGAAGCCTGCTGCTGATGAGATGTTTGTTAGTTTATAAAGAATGTAAAGGCTTAGAAGAGGGTAATATGAGGAATCAAAAAAGGAACAAAGGGGTTGTGAGAACCTGAGAGTCCCCACTGAGGTGTTGGAAGTGAATCTGTCTTCACATTCTGACAGCAAGAGCGAAAGGGCAAACATGTAAGGTTAAATGACATTTTGGCTTTTGACAATACAAGTATATATATCATGATGCAAAAACACACATGTCTGCCCTCATTACTGCCTTCCTTCAGCATGGCGAGATGATTTTGAATGACGTTGTGGAAACCAAGGAAGATGACATTGAATAGCTGAAGTGTGTGTGTGTGTGTGTGTGTGTGTGTGTGTGTGTGTGTGTGTGAGAGAGAGAGAGAGAGGGAGAGAGAGGTTGTGAGAACAAGAAATGGGGAGGAGAGAGGAACGCTATTTGTCACTTAGCTAAGTTGTTAAGAAATGATACTGGGTAGTAGTTTTTGGTCAGGGGACCAGGATATGTGTGCATGTTGTGGATAAGCTGACTGACATTTGAGATAAGTTCTTAAAGCAATGCTGAATACCCTGGGGCACAGTGACACTAAAAGTAGAGAAGAGAATTTTCCATAAAGAAACTTTTAGTAAGAGAAATTTAAACAAGAATTAAGAGACGTTATCTGGTGGAGCAAAAAGGCGACAGAACTTCCTTCTCATTTCTTTCAGAAGAACATTGTAATGTCAAAGGTAAATTTGGAGATTTGAGTAGAACACCTTTCAAAATGAAAACCCTGTCGCAGAACAAATGGTGGGGCCACAAAAGGCCACAGAACTCAGGGTGGCTGGAGCAGTTCACCCACCACACTCATGCTGAGTCCACGGCATCTCTACCATGTGGTTCTGCAAAGTTAGAGCTTAAGAATGCTTTTAGATCGCTTTGTTCAAGTGCCCGATGCTCTCATTTTATAGATGAGGAAATAGGTCCAAAGAGATCCAGTAGCTTGCTCAAGATCACCGTCCATGTTGGGTCAGAACTGGATGGCCTTCCCGACTCTAGACTTCTAGCCTAGTACTCTCCCCACCATCTCCACTGTGCTGTCACATGATGTCCTGAGGGCTGCTGGAGTCCACTGTGAGAGTACAACTGAGGACTGTGCAGGTCCTGACAGCTGGGCACGTCACTCCCAGAGAAAGATGCATTTATGGAGACATGACCTGTAGCCTGCCAGATGAAGGGAAGCCGAGGAAAGCAGTCAGATAGGGATTTCAGGAAATATTCTAAAATGGTTTGAGAGGATTTTAGAAAAATCTACTTACCGCCCTGTTTCATGAGTATTAAAATGCAGTGCAAACCTCCCTCCTGCATTTAGCCTTTCTGTGCCTTCTGGGCACTGAGAGATTGTTTCTCTAAAATGCATTGATCCTCTGAGGGAAATAGACCACAATGTTGCAAATCCTCCCCTACCTGAGGGAGAGAAGGCTGGAAACTTTAAAACATTGAATATTGTTCCATTAGGAATGATGAGCATGACAGTAATTATATGAATAACTTTTCCACCAGCTGACCATCTATCTTGTTGAGACCGATGCACCTGCAATCCCCCCAGCAGGCAGCAAGCCTTAGGGCTTGGCATGAAACAGAACTAGAGGAGAATGCAAACACTTTGCCCACAGGTTTAGTGAGGTGTTGACCACTGGTGCTTTTATGGGAAAACCTGAAAGAAAGAAGCTGGACAAACCTTAGGTTTCCCAGATTCTTTTAAAAGCAAGTAAGGGAGAAAAAAAGGGCAAGTGTCAGAGTTGTGTAAATTTGTATACATTTGACCTTTAATTATTTTAAATTTAAATGATCCATGCAAAGAAGTCCCTTTTGTTTTTAGTCACCCATTCAGGCCCTTTTAGAAAAATATACATTAGCATAGCCTTGTGCCCAGATCTGCACATAAAGTCGTTTATGTAGCAATTCTGATTTAAAAGAAATCTGCCCTGTAGTCAGACCACGTGTCCTGGTTTTTTGTTTCTTTGGGGTTTTTTAGACATAATCTGGTAATATGGCTACCATGTGTGTAAGGTGAATGGCTAGTGAGTGGCCAGCTGTACATGGGCATTTGAGACTCTTTGAATCACGTATATGTACAGTTTTAGAGCTGGAATAGACCTTGATCTTTTAGTCCAACCCTTTTGTTCTATAGATGGAGTAAACATGGCCAAGAAAGTTAAAGCTGCTTGTCCTAGCCCCATAGAGCTGGGAATCATTTTCAGTCTGGAACTCTTGACTCTATTTCTCTGTCCTCATGCAATGAGGGTCAATATTTTGGCAGTTCAAGGGCCATTCAGTGGGCACCATTTAACAAAATGCAACATGAAAATGAGGCACTGGTTTGTGTCCATCACAATTGGCATTTATAGATTTACAAGCCTGTTCCCCAACTGTGCAGAGCTTAGGACCCATGTGTGTCTTAATTGGTCTTTGTATTGCTCTGGACTGATTGTCACCTCTTTAGCACAATTAGGAGCAGTTCCTTAAAAACCTAAAAGCGGGTGGTTAGTTGCCAGTCACAGCTTGTTCTGGGAGGGAGTAGTGCTCATTTCCTGTGTCTTGGTGCCACGAAACACAGAAAGTCTTTGGTGTCAGGAGCGTTTTGTTGCTTAACTGTCAGAATACCTGGAGGTCTTCATGTGCATGTGTTTTGCTTTTAAAAAACCTTACAATTCTTGGAATTTTATAACTACACAGTTTTGTTCTTTCAAATTTCGCATCAGCCATGCCAGTTGTAGTTGCTAGGAGGAGCTCTCTCAAGATAGCTCAGGGAGGGAGTGGACAGTACCAGGAGTTGGTGAGCACGCTAGACTCTCACAGGAACTGAATACTAACAGCCATAATGGATCGGCACTTGGGGAGCCTGGTCTGTAGGATGGTCCTAGACCCAGGATGTTTATGGGGACCTCATTATGGCTCTAGTTTTCACTCCTCTCCTCAAGTCTACATTATCCTGTCCTCCTACCACCCAGTCTTCGCACACTCTCTACACACCTTGTCTTCACCTTATTGCCTCTGTTTATTCCAATTTTCTGTTCCCTCATAGCCTATGGCCCACTATGGCCCTTCTGACCTTTTCCCTCTTCACAAAACCCTTTACTGTCCTCGGTAAGTGTGTCATTCTCTCACCGTTTCTTAGTTCACATTCTTGAAAGATGGAATTTAATTGGCTCAGTCCATCTTTCTGCCCCAGGCCGTGTCATTTGTCACTGGTCAGCCTTTAAGGTAGCTTTCCGTGGGCTTGATGCCCACCCTAGTCCAATCACCTGCAGGCACAGGATGGACTGGAATTATGTGAAAGAAGGTGTCGCTGCCTGAGGCCTGCCCTATCAGCAGCTATAAGCCACAAGCTTCTCATAGAAGGGGTGTAGTATGTCAGACATGCCCTTGGCCTTATTAGTACAATGTGTAGTCAAAGTAAAATGAGTAAATAATTAGGGAGGCAGCTAAGAGTAATGGAAAGTAGAATTTAGCAACAGAAAGTTTGTGATGCATTTCTGGAACTTAATAGCTTTGTAGACTTTGGACAAGTTACCCAAATTCTCTGAGTCTCGACTTGCAATCTGTAAAATGGGGATTTGTCAGGCTTAAATGAAATGATATACATGAAAACACTTTGTCAACCATGAAGCACCACATCTGTGTAAAGGATATTACCTCCCTAATTCCTTCCTAAGCATAAAATTTTCCATTTGTGGGATTTTTGTGTTTCCCTTTCTAGGGGGAACATCATCTCCCTGCATGAAGCTTGCACCTCTGGGTTCAGACGATGACTTCCTTCTTATCTGAATCTGCAGAAATAGTCCAGAGAGATTGAGTTTGTTACTTTTTACACATAGCTGACCCAAACTACATCATTCCTATAGTGTTTTGTTCATAAAGCATAGGGTATTAGAGCTGGTTCTCCTTAGAGAACCTCCTTTAGTTGCAGATGAGGAACTAAGTCTTAGAGAGGTTAATTGACTTTCTCAATGTCAGCGATAGAACCAGAACAGAACTCTTTCAGTTACCTTTTGCTACATAACGAATTACATCAAAACTTAGAGACTTAAAACAAGGTAACAAACATTTATTATCTAGTAGATTCTGTCGGTCAGGATTCCAAAATTGGCTTAGCCTGGTGGCTCTGGCTCAGCATTTCTCATGAGGTTGCAGTCAAAATGCCAGTTGGGGCAACAATCATCTGAAGGTTTGATTGGGGCTAGAAGATCTACTCCCAAGATGGCTTCTTCACATGGATGTTGGCAGGAGGCCTCAGTTCCTTACCTTGTGGACCTCACTCTAGGGTTGCTTAAGTGTCCACATGACCTGGCAGCTGGCTTCCCCCAAAGCAAGTGATCCAGGACAGAACAAGGAGGAAGCTATAATGCCTTTTATCTCTTAGCCTCAGAGGTCACACACCAACACTTCCACCATAATCTACTCACTAGAAATAGTCACTAAGTCCAGCCCACACTCAAATGCAGGCAGGGGAATTTAATCCCACCAACCATTCAAGGGTAAAATACCAAAGAATTTGTGGACATATTTTTAAAGCACTACAGAAGGTTTCCTTTAATAGAGTTTCCATAAGAGATCAGCTCTTTTTTTCCAGTTATTTGATGAAAGGTAATCCTCATTCAGAAGTAATTAATAAAAGGGAAATTAATTTATGAGGATACCTTCTCAGGAGAGTATTAAGAAAATGCCTGTTGCAAACAAAAGAGTAAAACAAGGAGAGAAAGGTATAGAAAATAGAAAGCCAAAGGGGGAAAAAACAAGCAAGGCTATATTGGATTCTGACTTCTGTGGGCAAAGTTTTCTTTCAATTCAGGAAACACTGAGTGAACAGATGCTAGGTAAAGCATGTCTAGAGGCAGGGGTTTGAAGATACAGAGCCTCTGGGGACCCCAAATCTAGTTGAAGAGCATGAGTCACATATGTGTGGACTCACACATAAATAACAAGGTAGCTTATGTTAAATGTTGTAATAAAGGTACCTATAATGTGCATTGGCAGCATGTAGGAAAGAAACAATCCTAAAATCATTGTGGGGTTTCGGAAAGCTTTACAAAAGATCTGCAAAGCAGCCCACCATCCCACATGCACACAGGCACTTCCATACCCTTTCTCCTTGCTTTATTTTTCCCTTCAACACTTATCACTATCTAACATTTTGCTTATTTTGACTACTTATCTTGTTTACTGCCTGCCTCTCCCTCAAGAATGCAAACTCCATGAGGGCAGAAGTATTTATTTTGTTCAGTGCTTATCCCCAGCCCCTAGAGGAGAGCCTGGCACATAATATACATGCCATAAGAACGAGGATATTTCAAAAAGTTCATGGAGGGCCGGCCCGGTGGCGCACTGGATAGTGCGCCGCTTGGGAAGCGTGGCGGCGCTCCCGTCCGAGGGTTCGGATCCCACATACGGACCGGTTCCCGCTCACTGGCTGAGCGGGGCGCGGGAGCAACACCAAGGGTTGCAATCCCGTTGCCGGTCCCCGGTCCGGTACGGGGGCAACACTGAGGGTTGCGATCCGTTGCCGGACACGGAAAAAAGACAAAAAAAAAAAAAAAAAAGTTCATGGAAAGATCATATTATCTTTTAACCCTGTTTTTCCACGAACTTTTTGAAGTACCCTCATATTTGTCCAACAAATAAATAGATAATTAATCAGTTAGTAAGGAAATTGAGCTCAACCCTAACTAAGGGAGCAGGACAACTTAGCAGGTGGGAACTGGGAAAAAGGGTACTCCAGGCAGAAGGGACAGCTAGCCGAAGGTGCTTAGATGTCCAGGGCCTGGCCATCTGTGTGGATACGCCTATAAATAGTAGGTTGCTGTGGCAGAAGGCAAGATCAGAGAGGCAGGTGGTAGAGGATGTTTGTGAGGAGTTTAGGATTTTATTATGCTCAAAGGGGATCCACTTAAGTTTTAGGGCCAGAAGTCACATCTGTGCTTTTTCTCTATGTTCTTGCTGTATTTAAGTACATACAACACTAAAAATAGAATATATACATAAAAATTTAAAAATAAAATAAAAGAAGAATTTACAACACTAGGAGGGTCCCTACGGTGCTTATACTGCCTAACTTTTGATTGGCTGCTCATTGACCAATAATCCTAACTCTTTTACTGTAGCAGCTAGCTTTTTGTTCTTTATTTTCTCTTTCTTATATAGGACGGGTAAAACTCTGTAAATATTGGGGTCTCTTATGTTCTTCCTTTGTTGGTGAGTCTGAGATCAACATTAGGCCCTGGGAAATTCAGTGGCATTTGTGGCACATGTGACACAGTAGTTTGATGCTTAGGGAATGAATCATGAATTTCTTGCTATAATTTTCAGCTGCCCTGATGTGGGTGCCTGTTTTTTCTTAAACCCCATGGGCTGAGATTAAAAAAAAAAAAATCCACCTTGCAGCTGCTAGCAGCAGCTGTGTGGAAGTGTGGGAACCTCCCAGAGACACAAGGCTATTTTGGAAACCCAGTGAGTGAGGGACCTCTGCTTCCTGCCATTTGCCAGAAAAGAAGCAGCCCCTGGCTGGGTTCCCAGAGGCTGGGCCCCGCCTGCTGTGAGGAGACTATCCCACCTTAATTGTGGATGTGGCATTTAATCTCTGCTCACCTGTCACCATTGAGATCCTGGCTGAGACTTCATGCCACGTCCCTACCATGACGGATCTTCTTCGATGCCCCAGAGAGTCCAGACCTTTCTAGAAGAACATTATTTTAGATAACGGTGGCAACTGGCTTAACTCTAAAATCTCTCAGCCCAATATCAGAACACAGTCCCGCCCACACCTGACTTGAAAATGACATACATTATGGTTGAGAAGGCAGAGGCCACATACAGGAAAGTTTTTGTCCTGAATTGTCTCCTTTGTTCCATTTTCTTTCATGTAAGCAGGAGAAGCAACCAGAAAGGCTGGAGAGTGCAACATATCATGGGAAAGGGAAGGCCAGCCTCACAGGGAGCACTCATCAGCCACTAATGCACTTTTTAAAAAATGAATCCTGAGGTATTTAAGATTTAAAACCATTTTTAAAAGAAGATAACCACCTTTGTTGTTCTTTTCATTGACAACTCTCTGTTACTTCATCATCAGACTGCGTAGGGATCGAAAGGCAGTGGTGATTTTAAGCAATGACTTCACTTGGGCTCCAGTGGAGAAGAGGATTGCTGTGGCAGTTAGAGCGGGGTGGGGAAGGGGGAGTGCAAAATCAGAAGGCCTCCTTCACCATGGAAACCTTGCTGCCCAATGATACCGGGGGATGGTCCTAGAGCTTGTCCTGGAAGGATGTCTTGTAAGTCCCAGAGCCTAGTGAAGCCTTTCTCAGGCAGATAGGAAGCAGGTGGAGGAGGTTTGTGGAAATGCAGTTCAGGAAGGCATTAGCAGTGAGGGAGCTGCAAGAATGTGGAGACATCCTTGCCCAAATATGCCAGGAATACATGTCCATGGGCTTGGGACAGGCATCTGGGGATTGCATTCTATCCTGGCTGTGAATCCAGAGGCAGGGGTACTCATACGGCTTCGCTGAATGAATGAGTGCATAATGAATGAAGAACTTGAGGCCTGCCTTAAAGGAGAACAACCTGAGTAGTCTCTTACTTTTAGAAACCAAATTGGTTTGAAGTTGACCAAGACCTTCAAGAAAGGGTGGTCAAAGCACTGGAAGAATGGCACCTCTTTGTATCTGGGGTGAGAGGTGACCATCTCTCTATTGGAATCTAGTACATTACTGCTAGCTGAAGTCCCAGGAGAGCAGGAAGGGGAAAAGGGTATCTGATGGTCACAGGATGGCCCTCTATGGTGATGCTAATCATAGATGTGCTCTCCCACTTGTATACTGAACTTTTCAGCTTGAGCAAAGGCTCCCTCTTTTTTCTCTGGTATATACCAAACATGTTTTTTGTTTGTTTGTTTGTTTTTGTTTTTTTTTTTTCCTTTTTGTCTTTTTTCATGTCCGGCAACGGATCGCAACCCTCAGTGTCACGCCCGTAC